>NC_057729.1:61103788-61125791 GCF_004010195.1 Chiloscyllium plagiosum | reverse complement strand
ATCCCCTTCCCCACTCACCCATTGTACTCTATGCTACTTTCTCCCCACCCGCACCCTCCTCTAGCTTATCTCTCCACGCTTCAGGCTCACTGCCTTTATTCCTGATGAAGGGCTTTTGCCTGAAACGTCGATTTCGAAGCTCCTTGGATGCTGCCTGAACTGCTGTGCTCTTCCAGCACCACTAATCCAGAAAGTAATTCTGTTTGTCCAGAATGAAGCTGCCTGGTTCCTTTCATACCTTGATATCCCGGGTTTTGGCTCGCAGCTTGTTGACTTGTGATTCAGCTATCTCAGCACGTTCCTCAGCATCATTCAGCTCATGCTGCAATGTTCTGTATTTGGTCAGGTTTGTGCTGGCATTTCCTTCCTGTGATAAAACCACAATGTTACATTTACACAATAAATGAAATGGGCATCATTGTGCTGAACTTACAGAAACACAGTTTTACTCACAGCCTCTTCAGCCTGCCGCTTGTAGCTCTTGACTTTCAGTTGCAATTTATCAATGAGGTCTTGCATACAAATGATGCTCTTCCTGTCCTCCTCAC
Organism: Chiloscyllium plagiosum; assembly: GCF_004010195.1. Taxonomy (NCBI): domain Eukaryota; kingdom Metazoa; phylum Chordata; class Chondrichthyes; order Orectolobiformes; family Hemiscylliidae; genus Chiloscyllium; species Chiloscyllium plagiosum. Next base: position 61,125,243 of record NC_057729.1, on the reverse strand, counting down.
CCTGGGCAGGGAATTGAAAAGTTAATACCAGATCTGTAGTTTCATCAACTTTCAAAACCCTAAATCCAGTGGAGATATCAGAGCAGCCATAACCTACCCTGCTTGGAGAAACATTTTTATTTAAGTGGACCACAATCTTTTGATTATTCTGGAAAATTTCAGTACAAGAATTTTTAGTTGATCAGTGGAGTTTAATCTTCCCCTTGTCCAAATTAAAAATCATTCAGGTGCCTGGAAAAGACACTGTTGGAGCTGAGACCTTGACACAAGCATGGTGAAGGAAACAAAATGTCTCAAAGGCAAATGTTAATTCATGTTCGAATGGAGGTGTGACAAAGGTATCTGTTTATACATAAAATCACTTTTAGAATTTGAACTTTAAAGGGATTTGGTCACTGTTCTGAAGTATTTAATGGAAATTAGGTCAGATGGTCAGAGAGCAGGGAGCTGGATTAATTTCCGCGCAAAGAACATTGGGAAGCAATGCAGAACATATTGCAGTCCTCTCAAAGATGCAGAGAGAGCGAAAATGTGCAGAATTAATTCAGGGTGGCAGGATTGGTTGAGAGAATGGTTAATAATGCATCCTATGTTTTATAAACACCCCCACTACCAGCTCAAGTCCTACACCATGCCCTAGCTCCCAGCCCTGCCATGCAAAGAAGTGATGTTGAATTTGGATAAGGCGCTAATTTGGCCTCAACTGGAGTATTGCATCCAATTCTGGGGACAGCTCTTTAGGAAGGATGGGAAGGCATTGGAGGGAGTGCAGCCGACATGATTAATGAGAATGGCTTCAGACAGGAACTATAGGTATGAGAGAGACTGGTGGTTAGGACTGTTTCCATTTAGTGAAAAGAAGGTTGAGTGATCTGATAGATCAGAAGGCACAGATTTAAACTAATTGGCAAAAGAAGCAAAATCATGAGAAAAGCCATTTCATGCAGCAAGTATCTGGAAAGCATTGTCTGACAGTGTGGTGGAATCAGGTTCTAACAACACATTCAAAGGAGATTTAGGCTGTTATTTGAAAGGGAACAGTTTGCTGGGTTACTGCTTGTTTGGAGAGTTGATGGAGATATGATGGGCCAAATGGTGCCCTCTTGCACTGTAATAATTCCATGATTACGGGAAACGTCATCCCACCACCCCCACTCCGCCCCCATCTGTCAACATCTCGACCTTTCTTTCCTCCTTAATGACGTTGTTCCAATGTATCTATTGTCACCCAACCCAACATTTCTTTATGTGGCTCAGTGTCATACAAAGTTTACAAATGTTCTTATGAAGTGCCCTGGGATGTTTCATAATGTTAAAGACACAAAGTTGTTGTGGGAAGGGAAAGGAACTTTTCGATCATTTTGATGTCAGCCATGAAGTTTGAGCTCTTTGCAATAAAGTGAAAATTATATGAAGACAGTTTTCCTGATGGTGATCTGGACATTTATGAAAGGGTCTGATAGGATAGAGGTACAGTTGATGTCTCCACTTGTGGGAGAAAACAAAACCGAAGGTCATAAAAATGAAGTCCTCAAATTCAGTAAGGAATTCAAGAGAAATTTCTTTGCCTTGATAAAAGTGGAACTCCCTACCAAAAGGGAGTAATTGAAGTGAACAGTACGGATGCATGTAGGGGGGAGTCTAGAAAAACAGATGATAGGAGCAAATAAAAGGTTACTTCAATAGGAACCTCTCTGCCACCAAGGAAGTATAGCTGGGAGCTGTCTTTCTGTCAAAAATGTGATGTTAATGAGATTTTGGTCAAGGATGATGGACGAGCATTTGAAGTATAGGGAGCTACTGGTAACTGGTCAGTACTGAGCTGTGACAGGATGTGAACGGTTCCTGAAACATGAATGGGGTGAGGACATGGTCAAAGAGAAGAGCCCCAAGGAACTGAAGAGGACAAGTGTTGCCAGAAGGCGATTGCTTCATCAAGGTAATGTGAGTAATTCAGCTTCCTCCTCCAGGAAATGCAGCGAGGATTGGGACATAAGGGGTGAGAGATTCTGCATAACTTGGCAGTGTTTTACAAGCTTTGCACATCATACCTGGTAGGTCAGCTCCTTAATTCTGCGCTCATACTTTCGAAGACCTTTTAGGGACTCTGCATTTTTCCTCTGTTCAGTCTCAAGCTCAGACTCCAGTTCCCTCACCTGGAAAACAGAAGACAGAATATGAGCTATTCAAGTAAGGTTTTGTTAAAAGTTTATGCTACAATTCAGACTTTTGTTCAGGGAATGGATTTCAAAATAAATATGGTTCTACATATTTTTAACAAAGTAACTGAGCCCACAATTGGGTAATGATGGGGAAAGTAGTTGTTTGGACTGAATAGAGTTGGATTGTGATGGGTATTTTGTCTGTTTTGTCCCAAATCATCATAGTTAATTGTATCTTTTTGTTTCATTTGTTCATGGGATGTGAGTGTTGCTGGCTAGGTCATCAATTATTGTATAATTCTTCAGCCAGGCCTCAACTTTAAAGATATGTAGTTATGGAAGCATGTGAACAAGATCCTCAACAGATATTGTATCCTCAAGCATGTTACTGTACATATAGATACAGCAAAAGTTGAATCAAGTCCCTATTAGACTGTTAATACAGGTGACTGAGCCAAAGAAGAATATCTAGCAGTGTTGTAATTGTTATAGCATTCAAGTCTGAAGGTAGGACCAATAAACTGGCTCCTGTAAAGACAACTTGTTGTGATTATAATCACCTCAATAAGCTCAATGTTTGAAACTTTCTCTTCAAAATATTTACTTTCAGTTTAGTTACAGGTCACCTGTGATGGTGAGGAATCTGGTAACATTCTGAACCCTGTGACTAGTGGAGTGCCACAGGGATCAGTGTTGGGGCCACAGTTGTGTACAATATATTAGTGACATGTATGCGGAAAGTGAATGTTTTATTGCCAAGTTTGCAGATGATACAATAATAGGTAGGAAGGCAGGTGGTGAGGATGACAGAATCCGCAGAGGAATGCAGACAGGATAAGCGAGTGGGGAAATACTTGGCAGATGGAATATAATGTGGGCAAATATGAGGTTAAGCGCTTTAGCAGGAAGCTTAGAGGAGCTGAGTATTGTTTTAAATGGAGGAAGACTGGAAAACTGCAGCACAGAGGGATTTAGGAGTTATTGTGCATAAATCACAAAAAATCCTTGCTCCACGTTCAGTAGGTAACAGGAAAGAAAAATGGAATGTTGGCCTTTATTTCAAAGGGAATAGAAGATAAAAATGTGGAGATCTTGCTGAAGTTATAAAAAGCGGTGATTAAATCAGAACTGCAATACTAAGAAGAGTTCTGGTCCCTGCACCTAATGAAAAATGTCATCACATCGGGGAAGTCATCAGATTGGGTTCACTTGACTTATCACAGGTATGGAGGAATGTTCTTAGGAGGAGAAGTTAGACCTGAACTCATTTGGGTTTAGAAGAATGAGAGGTGACCTTGCTGAAGATAGGGTAGATTCCAAGGATTGATGTGGAAAGGTTTTCTTCCCTGTGGGAGAATCCAGAGCCCGAGGGCATAACCTCAGAAGAAGGAGTCTCCCAGTTGGGAACAGAGTTTAGGAGGGATTTCTTCTCTCGGAAGATGAATCTGTGAAATTCTTTACTGCAGAGGGTGGTCAATGCTGGGTTGTATTTGAGACTTTCTAAAATTTTGCATCAGTAAGGGAATCAAGGGTTATGGGGAAAGGCAGAAAAGTGGAGTTCAGGATTATTTGATCAGCCATGATCTTACTGAATGGCATAGCAGATTTGATGGGCTGAACGGCCTACTTCTGCTCACGTGTCTTATGGACTGAGAGAGATTCACTGTTTCTCGATATCAGCTCATTCTGCTCCAACACTGACCCCACAAAAATTTACCTGAAAATAGAATTGGCATTCACTATCCTTTGCTAGTTGTTTACATGAACAAATAATTAGCAATCAACACCATAAGATGTTTTGGTAGAAGTTGACATTCAGCCCATCGAGTCTGCTCCACCAGTTAATGCTGCAATGGTACAGCCTCAACTCCACATTCCTGCATTTTCCCTATAACCCTCAGTTCCCTGACTGAGCTGAAGAGAGAGACTGTTAAAACAAAAAGTAGTATACTGTGGATGCTGGAAACCAAATACAAATAGTAATCACTGGGAATACTGATTAGGTCAGCTAGCATCGATAGACAGTAAAACAATCATTATCTCAGGTTGATGGTATCTGAAACATTAGTCCTGTTTCTTGCTCCATAGATGCTCTTTGGCCTAATGTACAGCTTTCCTGTTTTAGGAAGGCGATTAAATTCTTCAGATCCTTTAGAAGGCTTCCAGAAAGTGCTGTAACTTCCAATGGTGGTCACTTTGGCCCAGCCTTAGCATATGCTTCACTCCATCCTCTGAACCCTCTTACTTGTCTCCTCTGGCCTCCAGCCCCCTAATATCTCTCTCCCAAATGCCAGTTATTCTGCATAAATCACAAAAAATCCTTGCTCCACGTTCAGTAGGTAACAGGAAAGAAAAATGGAATGTTGGCTGTGATGCAGTGGGACAATTAGCTGAGAGTCCATTTGGCTTCAGGCTCTCATTCTCTGAGGAGCTGCTCCCTCAGCTTTCAGTGCCACACCCTGAAACATTAGATTAAACCAACCATAGATTAAGCCAAACAAATGCTATCACATTTTCCTTTTGAAGTCCCTCACCCTGGTCTCCAGTTTCTGGATCTGTTTCTTGCCTCCTTTCAATGCGATCTGTTCAGCTTCATTTAGGCGCAGCTGCAAGTCTTTGGTTGTCTGTTCCATGTTCTTTTTCATCCTCTCCAGATGGGCACTGGTATCCTGCTCCTTCTTCAGTTCCTCAGCCATCATTGCAGCCTGAAAACAATGCAATCATCAACCGTTAGAGTCAAAACTGATGATCATATATAGAATATGAATGATAAGATGTATATTTTACAAGTTGGAGTTCTGTGATATTTGAGTTAATTAAAGTTCCTGCAGTTCTTAGCCAAGTTATGATTATAACTTCACCCAGAGTGTCCCAATCCCAATCACCCTCTAAACTACTAGAGACCAAATGCAGAAGATGGACAGGATCCTATTGCGTGAAAAGCAGAAAATTGGGATGGCCAGCATCTTTAGAAATATTCTTGCTGGTGAAGACATAGTAAAGCAGCTGGAGGTTAAATTCAAACTCCTTTATGTCAAAGTGTGATCTTTAATACAGTAAATATGGTAATTTATGGACTGCTACTAAGAGGGCAATGCACTATAAAATAGCAACTGATGACTCTCACTGTCTTTAGGTTATGGCGTCATTTCACACATTGCTCATTTTGAGAGATAACTGAAGTGAGGCAATCTGCAAGTTATGCAATTCCTGTTGAATAGTTTGTGTGCTCTAAGTATTTCCAAACGGTGTTGATTGTTTTCGGGAAATTTGAGGTACAGCTACTTACATCTGTGATTGCCTTCTTCGCTTTGTCCTCAGCATTCCGACATTCTTGCACTGCTTCTTCTACCTCAGAGCTTAGAGAATTAATGTCATTTTCCAGTTTCTTTTTCTGATTAATGAGACCAGTGTTCTGAATAAATGCAAAAGAAAAAGTTATTTTTCTCTCTGCTCTGACAGCAGGGATTCACAATTTTTATAGTTAATCACGCTCACTCTGAGCTTACCTGTGAATGTAACAGGTTCACACGTTCAGTTGCCTCCAGTAATTCCTGCTCGGCTAGTTTCCTGCCCCTCTCTGACTGCTCGAGAACTGCACGCAGTTCCTCAAGTTCTGCCACCAACAGGTTGCTGTGACGCTCAGCTGCTGCAATTTGTTCCTTGTAATCATCTTTCTGCCGAATTGTTTCATCAAGTTCCAATTGGATGTCCTACATAAATCATACCTTATTTTAGAGCCAATGATGTTCAAGATTTTCTGATTGAGCTCCTTAAATAGCAAAACTAAATTATTCTGTATGTGATAAAAGTTTGACTTCTATCCAAAGTTTTCTTTTATTTACTTTCCTGTTGGGGGTCAGTTTGCTCAATGCAAAGTGATGCTAACAGCATGGGTTCAGTTCCTGTACCCGGCTATAGTTACCGTAAAGGACTCAACCTTTCCAACTTTTCCTCATGGTAACCCTCAGTTTAAACCCTCACCAGTTGTTTCTATCTAATGGGAGAGCAGTTCGATGGTCCAGTAGACTATGGCAACTTTATCATCAAATCAAATATGGCTACTTTACAAGTTTTCCAAACTCTTCCTGACCTAGTCTCAGACCAGGCCTTGACTGACCTTATATTGGGCCTGAAGGTTTCGCAGTAGTTTCTGGGATTCAGCGGCTTGTCTGTTGGCGTGATTAAGCTGCAGTTCCATCTCATTCAAATCACCCTCCATTTTCTTCTTTAACCGAATAGCCTCATTCCTGGCCTTTGCCTCAGAATCAAGAGCAGCCTGCATCAGTTCAATGGTTCGCTGATGGTTACGCCTGGAATGAACAAGGCGATGTTGAATGCAGTGATTTTGTTGTGATACAGACACAGGGGGGTAATTGGCGAGGATATGGAAAAGTAGGTATTTTTCCCACTGATTCTCACCACCTGCGGCAACCTTATTCTAGAAGATCCTTCAAGATTTGTCTGGCTCAATCAGGAGGTGGTGCTATCCAGTCTCTTGCTCTAGAGCACTGAAATCCAAATTCCCTATTCTGTGTATATTCTGCACTCTTACTACCCACTGTGCATCTTTCCAAGTGGAACTTATCCTGGAAAAGCTGATTCCTCAGCTGAGGGACAGTACGTACCTGTTGGTCTGGTTGATATTAATATGCTTGTTGAACTGGGACAGCTTAATTGAGAGGTGACCAATTCTGTTGCAAGGATATTCTGGGCTAAAGTCAGGAATGTTGTCAGAGCTGGCGGCCTTTGTAAAGTACAGTGCACTCAGTCATTCCTCAATATCATGTGGAAAGACCAGAAATGGACAGATACAGCAATCTAAGTAATTATTTCATTGGAAGAAAGTAATATTGGATCATCCTCATGACTTTGGGTGAAAGATATTTGCAAAGACTAGCCTGCTGTCCATAAGACCATAAGACCATAAGACATAGGAGTGGAAGTAAGGCCATTCGGCCCATCAAGTCCACTCCGCCATTCAATCATGGCTGATGCGCATTTCAGCTCCACTTACCAGCGTTCTCCCCGTAGCCCTTAATTCCTCGAGACAACAAGAATCTATCAATCTCGGCCTTGAAGACATTTAGCGTCCCGGCTTCCACTGCACTCCGTGGCAATGAATTCCACAGGCCCACCACTCTCTGGCTGAAGAAATGCCTCCGCATTTCTGTTCTGAAATGACCCCCTCTAATTCTAAGGCTGTGTCCACGGGTCCTAGTCTCCTCGTTTAACTGAAACAATTTCCTAGCATCCTGCCAGGTTCTGTCATTGTGAGCATTAAGATAGATGGAGTCTTTTCCTGTAATGTGCCTAATCATTCTCTTCATTGGATATTGTACCAATTCAATCAATTGGTTTCAAAGAATCACAGTCCTAACATTTGGAGGCAAACTGTTGATTACAGCAAAGACTTTTGATCCTAGGCACGAGTACTCAATCAGATACTTTGAATTAAGAAGTAGCCTGTGTGTACTCAATGACCAGAAGATAACATCGAGTGGACAGTGTAATGTTCACTACTGAATTGGGAGGAAGTAGATGTGTCTGAATAAAATTTCTTTCTTGTTTGAACAACTTGCTCTAATCTCTGAAATTCCATAAGATGTTTAATGCCGAATAATGTACAACAAAACTGTTCAGCTCACCGTAGACCATCGATTTCTTCATCCTTTTCTGACAGTTTGCGTTCAATCTCAGCCTTTAGCTGTGAGAGCTCAAGTTGGATCCTCAGAGTTTTACTCTCCTCATGTTCAAGAGCACCCTGGGCAAAAACGGAAAGCTCATCAAACAGAGTTTCCCCAGTGACCCTAACAACCAGAGCTGATTGTTGGCTCATTTCACAATGGTCCTGAGGCAGAGACAATTTTAAATTTGTTCACGGGAGGTGAGTGCTCCAGCATTTATTACCCATCCCTAATTGCCCAGAGGACATTTAAGAGTCAACCACATTGCTGTGGGTCTGGGTCACATGTAGGCCAGACCAGGTAAGGATGGTAGTTTCCTTCCCTACAGAAAAAAAGTGAACCGGCTGGGTTTTTTAAAATAAAATTTCTAATGGTTACATTGACTAGGAGAAAGTGAGGACTGCAGATGCTGGAGATCAGAGTTGAAAAGTGTGGCACTGGAAATGCACAGCAGGTCAGGTAGCAGCCGAGGAGCAGGAAAATCGACGTTTTGACGCATGCCCTTCATCAGGAATATATTATAAAATCTATAAGGTCAACCCTCAGCCTCTGACACTCCAGGGAAAACAGTCCCAGTCTTTTCAGCCTCTCCCTATAGCTCAAACCCTCCAACTGTGGCAACATCCTTGTAAATCTTTTATGAACCCTTTCAAGTTTCACAACATCCTTACTGTAGCAGGGAAACCAGTTCTGCACACAATATTCTAAAAGTGGCCTAACCAATGTCCTGTACAGCTGCAACATGACCTCCCAACTCCTATACTCAATGCACTGACCAATAAAGGCAAGCATGCCCAATGACTTCAGTAGATAAAGTGTACTGCTGGAAAAAGCACAGCAGGTCAGGCAACATCTGAGGAGCAGGACAGTCGGCATTTGGCATAAGACCCTTCATCAGGGCTTCTGGAGTATCCTGTCAATGGTGTCTAGTGACATTACCATTACACATTGACTCTCACTAGGTTCCTGTATTGTTCCAAGTACCAATTAAATGGTTTACAGACATGGGAGCTACCAGTAAGTGTTTGAATGCAAGCCTGGTAGGTTTATTTAAGTTTGACAAGTACCTCCCCAACATTTTAAGGTTCTTGCAGTAATAGAGTTTTGAAAAGGATCTTTTCACATTTGAACAAGTTTGAAGAGTGGAGTAATTTTCAGAAAATGAAACTGAAATGTTCATGGTAGCCCAGTGCTTCCTTGTGAAGTTTCCCAGAGACAGCATTCATAGAACACAAAACAATACAGCGCAGAAATTCAATAGAAAGCCAGTGGACCTTGCTACAAACAGCCAGTGACTCAATAAAGGCTGGTTATCACTGAGAGGGGATCCTAGATTATTGGCCAGAACTTGACACAATGGAGGAGCTAGAGTAGGTCCTGACCCCACAACCCTACCACCCAATTCCACTTCTCCCTGTCCTGCAGTGTTTGATGGGGACAGTGTAGAGGTAGTTTTACTTAACTGGAAAGTGCATGATTGTGCTTTAGGGAAAATGAGCAGCGGGATCTGTGTATCAGTAGATCACTTTATATATCATCCTAGATGTAAATTTAGATAATATATAGCAAGTAAACACATTGGTCAGTTGTGAAAAAGTGGAGCCACGTTTCTCTCGCTTCTAATTTTGTAAAGCTCTGTCTAACAATAAAAAGTTAATTTGTCCTAATTTGTTTGTTGTTGCTTTGTTTCCTGGGACGGAACGTGATGTTTGTTTTAAGTCATGTCTTTAAACATGTTTGACATGACCACTGTTTTCTCCCACTTGGTCTTCCAACAGGAAGGCAGATTACGACCTAAATGGAGTCAAGTTAGGTAAAGGGGCAGTACAACGAGATCTAGGTGTTCTTGTACATCAGTCAATGAAAGCAAGCATGCAGGTACAGCAGGCAGTGAAGAAAGCTCATAGCATGCTGGCCTTAATAACAAGAGGAATTGAGTATAGAAGCAAAGAGGTCCTTCCGCAGCTATACAGGACCCTGGTGAGACTGCACCTGGAATATTGTGCGCAGTTTTGGTCTCAAATTTGAGGAAAGACATTCTGGCCTTTGAGGGAGTGCAGCGTAGGATCACGAGGGCAATTCCTGGAATGGCAGGACTATCTTATGCTGAAAGATTGGAGCGACTGGGCTTATATACGCTTGAGTTTAGAAGACTGAGAGGGGGTCTGATTGAGACGTATAAGATTATTAAAGGATTGGACACTCTGGAGGCAGGAAACATGTTTTCGCTGATGGGTGAGTCCCGAACCAGAGGACACAGCTTAAAAATAAGGGATAGGCCATTTAGAACAGAGTTGAGGAGAAACTTCTTCATCCAGAGAGTGGTGGGTGTGTGGAATGCTCTGCCCCAGAAGGCTGTAGAGGCCAAGTCTCTGGATACTTTCAAGAAAGAGTTGGCTAGAGCTATTAAGGATAGTGGAATCAAGGGTTATGGGGATAAGGCAGGAACAGGATACTGATTAAGGATGATCAGCCATGATCATATTGAATGGTCTATTGTCTATTGTCTACATCTCTCTAACCTTCCAATAGACATTCCCTTCAGCAACCTCCCATGCCTTAGGAAATGAACAATCTAGTGTTTGCCTTTCTTGATGATATTCACTCACAATCTTTCCCCAACACCATCTTGAGAGTGACTTCATTGCTCATTTCTCTCCAACTGACCTATTCCATCAGTCTCCACAGTCTTAATTCACAGTTCTCTGACCTGTGTTGTGCTCTTTTTCCAGATTTGAGGTTCAAACCCATGCATAAGGCAAAACTTGAGCACTTCCTCCTTTTATTCCAGCAGTTCAGGCTTGCACCTACCTCCGCCTCTGCCAATGCACCCTGCACCTCGCTTTTCTCCTGTTCCAGGTTCTTCTTCACTTTCTCCAGCTCATGAATGGTTTTAGTTCCTTCACTGATCTGGTCAGTCAGGTCTGTGATCTCATCTGTCACAAGAAGAAACAGGATTTATTCTGCCTTGATTAATCTGCCTTGATTCCCTCAGCAATGATGTCAGTTCTAGCTCCACTTCAGAGACAACAGCCCATAACCAAGACCAACACATTGAATAGACAAAAGTGAGGACTGCAGACGCTTGAAACCAGAGTTTAGATCAGTGTGATGCTGGAAAAGTACAGCAGGTCAGGCAGCATCCGAGGAGCAGGAAAATCGACGGTTCGGGCAAAAGCCCTTCATAAGGAATAGAGGCAGGGAGTTTCCGGGGGGAGGGATAAATGAGATACATTCAATAATTGACCGGTGAAAGAACACTGTTGTACCAAGCTGCTGTACCAAGAGAATGCCACATTGTGAGGGAAGAAGTCCTAAGCAAGCATCTCACTGAGAAACCATTGTTCCTGATAATGCAGTGTTCCCTCAGCACTGACCTCCGACAGTGCGTCGCTCCCTCAGGACTATTGAGTGATCTTAAAATACCCATCTGTAGAAACTATTTCATAAATACAAGGAGTGATGTTTTGCCTTTCAAAAATCAACATACATCTGAATAATAACAATTGTTTTCTGCCAATTATTTAACAGGTTTACATTCAACAATTTAAATTATTAAAAATTATATCTGTTTACGTGTCCTGTAATGGAATCTTGCTCTTTGTTGCTATTTAAATTTTGTCTGTTTTCCTATTATCCATTCTTACATCCAGGTTAGAATGGTGAGCCCAATGTAATTGACAAACTGTAATTACACCCTCTCAATCTACAGGAAATGCTGAAACTGGTGTCCAAAGCTCAAATTTTACCCCAAAATTTCTTTTGTTCTTGGCCTCAGATTCTCATTGCCTTGTGGACTGGCAAGTGCAGTAAAGTCTAGAGATTCTGAGCAATAGAGGTTGTGTCTCAGGTGTGGACAACTAAACATTAATGTACCTTGAAGGTTCTTGTTCTCTCGTTTAAGAGTCTCCAAGTGATCCAGTGACTCCTCATAGGCATTCTTCAGTTTAAAGAGCTCAGTGCTCAGGCTACGAGCTTCCTTCTGTGAAGCCTCCAGTTCAGCCTGAGTCTCCTCAAATTTCTGCTTCCAGTCAGCGATGGTCTTGTCAAAGTTGCGCTGTTTTTTGTCGAAAGCGAAGACAGCTGAATTTGCTCTCTCCAGGTCGATTGTCAAGTCCTCGATTTCTGTCTGCAGGCGATGCTTTGTCTTGTCCAGTGAGGAACATTTGGCGTTTACTGCTTCCACGGCCTCCTCTGCTTCTTGGAGACGAATAGCCAACTTCTTCCTTTAATCAAAAAATCCAATGAATCTGTTTAGTTCCTCATGCTTATTCAGGCAGCCAATGTCCCATTAAACACATGCAGCACAGGGCTAAATACAGAGTAAAGCTCTCTCTACCCTGTGGAAAAAGTGAGGATTGCTCTCTCTACACTGTCTATATTGAGAAGTTCAGTCTGTGCTAGAAGATACAGGCACAGTGTTTTATCATCCAATCATTTTAATTCCACAAGCTGCACTGAATCTGAAGTAAGCCTTTGATTTTCTGTTTTAAGCTCACAGTGTAACTATGGTATGAGAAAAATAACTTACTCAGTCACTGTGAAGAATGTTAACGTGAATGGAGAAGTTGCAGAGGGAATTTATTGGAACAGTACCAGTGATAAAGGATTTCTGTGGCAGGGAGACTATAAAAGTTGAATTACTGTGCTTTACAACTCAGCTGTTTAAAACCATACAGGTTACTGATTGGGTGATTAGGGAGAAAGGGTTTCCATTGGAGGAGAGCCCGGAACCAGAGAAATACAAATTCCTCCAAGCGATTGGTAAAGGAACATGTCAGGAGGTGAGAGCTTTATTTTATAGCATGCTGCCTGAAATGGAAGTGGGAGCCGATTCTGTCATTACTTTTAAATTGGAATTGGATAAATACTAGAAGGAGAAGTATTGGCAGACCATGGGTGTAAGTGGAGGGGCAGGGGAATCAATTGGATTGCTCTCTCAAAGGGCCTGCACATTTGTGATGGACCAAATAGTCTTATTCCCTTCCCTATCTTTCCATAATAGGTAATTTGATGTGTTCAACGTTAAACATTGTCACCATACATACTTGGCTTCTTCCAGTTCCTCTGTCCTCTGGATTGCGTCTGTTTCATACTTGTTACGCCATTGGGCCACCTCAGCATTAGCCTTGGACAGCACCCTCTGCAGTTCTGCCTTTGCCTCTTGTTCCTCCTCATACTGTTCTCTCAGAAGGTCACAGTCATGTCGTGAAGCATGCAGAGCATGAGCAAGAGCATTCTTAGACTTTGATGGAAGCACAAACAACGAATTATTATGGTCTGAATTATTATGGTCTGAATTATTATGGTCTGAATTATTATGGTCTGACCTGCAATTCTGGTTTGTCCATTACACCATGACTTATCGAGGTTGATGTGGCCTTGAAACCAAAGGGAGTATAAACCAATCAGCTTTCCTAATGTCACTAGACTGGTACTGTCTTAATAATCAGGAGGTGATCTACTGCTCCCTCGGTGACCCAAAAGCATAGCCACTTTGTGAAGAGGACAAACTGGCCAGAGATCCTAGTTCTGAGCATTACTCTGCAATTCCCAGTTGAAGTGAGACTGTGTAGTTTTGTTTTAATGAGGACGGTGTGGGTCTCAGTCACCCCACACTTTGGATCACCACTCAAAGTTCATTGTCAGAAGTACCTTGGAATTTAGCCAAGTTTACAAAACTTGCTTGCTTCCTAGGAACGTTGCCTTAATAGTAGTCTGTTTTCAGGGAATAAGTGGAGTGCTGGTCCTTCTCAAACTGTCTGCCAGGATACTACATTAGTCAATTCACCTTTCTGCTGAGTAAAGCTTCCATTCTCTTCCATTCCCTCTTTCTCCTGCGTAGTCCCCTCTCATCACTCTCGGGGGGAGACAATGGCTTGTTGGTATTGTCACTCGATTATTAATCTAGAAAACCGGATTCAAATTCCAAGAAAATATGGAATGAAAGGCTAATGATGACTGTGAAATTGTTGTTGTTTTGTCTGGTTTGTTAATGTCCTGTAGGGAGGGAAACTGCCCTCCTTACCTGTCTGGCCTACAGACCCATAACAATGAGGTTGACCCTTAACTATTCTGTGGGCAATTAGGGATATGTAATAAGTGCCAGCCCAGCCAGTGACACCCACGTCCCATAAATAATTTAAACAAAACTCCCTTATTTGGAAGAGTTGCATATTTGAAGGAGAACTTGTTTAGATTTTCCTCAACAGATCAGGTGAGAATACAGCAAGTGCTATTGGGCCAAATCTGCCCCTACATTAGGAACATTTTGGAGAGTAAAAGTATCTGATAGGAAATCTGAAACAAACACACAAAATATTAGAGAAACTCAGTAGATCCAGCAGTATCCTTGGAGAGAGAAACAGAGTTAATGTTTTATTTCTGGTATGAAACTTCTTCAGACTTAGACTCTGAAGCATTAACTGCTCCTACCTCCACAGATGATGCCTCAAGTACCCATTGTTGCTGAGCATTCTTCCCTTACTCCTTCAATTTGTCTTCAACAACAAACCTACGGCCTTCTTAGCTGCTATGATTACAACAGTCCATTCCACTGCCTCTGTCACATCCTCTATATCCAGTCTTTCCTCAATTCTTCTTTTATGGGTGTTGAGGGCATGACCTGTATATTTTGTCTGTTCGTAGTTGCCCTTGAACACAGTGGCTTGCTCGGACATGCCAGACTATCCAGAAAGTACTCTCTTTGTATTAGCCTCAAACCTTCAGCTTTCTCATCTCATGCTTTCTTTATGCTTGCCTTCTCCAGCTCCTTCTCCCAAGGCAACCTGCTCTCTAATCTGAAGACCTACTGCTTGTTCCTCATCTGCATGTTAGCAAACAATGTTTAATTGTGTGGTGTATGACGTATGGCGTATGATGTATGATTTCAAAGCCCACATCATAATCACTGCACTCCTTTAAAAAGATGGGTATAAAATATTCCCAGAATATCACCCATCTTCAGCCTTTGATGGTTGATCACATCATTCCCCTCCAACACCTCCCCACTGTCACCTAGCTGCAGTTCCATTCTTATTTGTCCAACTGTAGCCAGAGAATTAATGACATTCTTCCTGTTCCTCAATCATATCCTACCCCTCAGTGCCATCATCTATATCCAGTGTTAGTTTTCACATGTTCACTGGCGATTCCGTCACCGTCACCATCACCGTCACCTCCCTCACTCCTCTGCTGGATCTTAGGCATCCACATTTGGATGAACAGAACTTTTTTCCAAATAAATACAGCTGAAGCCATTGACTTCAGTGTCATCATAAACTCAACCCTCAAGCTACCACTGCATCCTTCTCCCTGTTCAGAATTAAAGGCTCAGATTTTTCTCAATATTTGACTCTGAACAGAGTAGCTGACATTTCCTCTCTATCATTAAGGCCACCTGCTTCCAGATTTATAATGTTCTCTTTTCTATCCCTGCCTCAGATCATCCCAAATCCCATTCCCCTACCACCGAGTGGATTTTGATCTACTCTGGAAGCTGAATAAGCAGCATTTCAATTCTCAATATCTGATCTCTACGTTAATGCATTGTCACCATCTCTGTGATCTTCTGCAGCCCACAACCCTCTGTAAACTCTGTTTCTTTGGCCCCATGTCCATTGGCTACTCTATTTGCTTCACCACCAATTGCTGTGCTTTCAATTGCCTGGATCCCAAGCTTTGGAAACCCCTCCCTCAACTTTTCCACATCTCTACCTTTCCCACATCTCTACCTTTTCCCACATCTCTACCTTTCCCACATCTCTACCTTGCTTTCTTTCTTTTACCCATCTGTTTGACCAAGATTTTGGTAACTTATTTTAATCTCTGTTGCGATGTCTATTTTCACTGATTATGTTCTTGTGAAGTATTTTTCTGAAATGAAGAGGTGAAGATGTTACTTACTTTGGTCTCTTCTTCCAACTGTCTTCTCAACTCTTCAATACTTTGTGTGAAGGACACTTTGCCACGGCTTAACTGGTTAATGAGAGCTTCCTTTTCTTCCATTTGCCTGCTGTATTCCCCTGATGGTGATCATAGAACAATCTTAGAAACACTTCCATTTGTGATAAATTAAATTTCCCCTTACTCTCTTTGGCCCTCTCTGATGACCCCATCTATTGTTGGGACATATTGCAGTGAATTTTGTTAGAAGCACTCCCTGTACATTACCATAGAGCAACCCTCCACTGGAGGTGGGGTCACAGTCACCATTTCCCTGATGTTATTGGGATTAAGTAGAAATAGCCACGTGAAAATTCACACTTCCAGCCCGATGAGGTGTCCAGGGCAGGCAGGGGGAGGTTAGGGTTGAGGGAGGAGAGACAGTGAGCTGTTAGAATCCCAGGTGGGGGAATTCACTCCCCAGGTCCTGTTCAGTCTATTCCTAAGTCAAAAAGTGTGGTGCTGGAAAAGCACAGTTGATAAGGCAGCATTCGAGGAGCAGGAGAGTTGACATTGAGCATTAACTCTTCATCAGGAATGAATAAACTGCATGAAGCTCCTGATGAGGAGTTTATGCTCGAAACGTCTTCTCCTCGGATGCCTGATCTCCAGCATCTGTAGTCTTTACTTTCTCCCAGTCTATTCCTGTGCAAGTCTTGATTCAACACCAAGGGCTCCATCTTCCTGCTCCATCCCAGATTTGCTGTCTCTCTCTTACCCTGGCAGCTCTCCACAATGGCTTTGAGAGTGGGAGATCATGTCTCATAAATTTGTCAAAGATCTTTCATGAAGTGACCAGGAAAGTTGATTGGGCCAGGGAAGCAGACGTAGTCTATATGGATTTCAGTAAGGCCTTTGAAAAGGTTCTACATGGTCAGCTGCTCTGGAAGGTTAGATCGCATGGAATCCAGGGAGACCTGGCAAGTTGGATACACAATTGGCTTGATGGTAGGAAGCAGAGGGTAATAGTGGAAGGATGCTTGTTGGACTGGAGGCCTGTGAATAGTGGGGTGCCTCAGGGTCAGTGCTGGGCCCATTACTGTTTGTTATTGATATCAATGATTTGGATGAAAATGTACAAGAAATGATAAGTAAGTTTGCTGATGACACTAAGATAGGTGGTATTGTGGACAGTGAGGAAGGTTATCAGAAATTGCAGCAGGAAATTGATCAGCTGGGGAAGAAATTGTAAATGGACTTTAGATAAGTGTGAGGTCTTGCATTTTGGAAAGTCAAATCAAGGTGGGAGTTCCATGGTGAATGGTAGGGCCGTAAGGGGTGTCGTGGAACAGAGGGACCTTGGGGTTCAGGTGCAATGTTCTATGTAAGTGGAGTCCCAGGTAGACAGGGCAGTGAAGAAGGCTTTTGGAACACTGGCCTTCATCAGTCAGGGCATTGAGTATAGAAGCTGGGAAGTTATGTTGCAGTTGTACAGGATGTTGGTGAGGCCGCACTTGGAGTATTCTGTTCGATTTTGGTCACCTTGCAATAGGAAGTGTGTTATTTCACCGGACAGAGTACAGAAGAAGCTTACAAGGACGTTGCCAGGACTCAACAGTCTGAGTTATAGGGAGAGGTTGGACAAGCGAGGATGTTTTTGTTTAGAGCGTAGGAGACTGAGGGGCGGGGAGGACCTTTCTAAAGGTGTATAGATCATGAGAGGGCACGGAGAGGACACGGAGAGGGCACGGAGAGGACACGGAGAGGGCACGGAGAGGGTACGGAGAGGGTACGGAGAGGGCACGGGCACAGAGAGGACACGGAGAGGACACGGAGACGGTACGGAGAGGACACGGAGAGGGCACGGAGAGGGCACGGAGAGGGCACGGAGAGTTGCACGGAGAGGGCACTGAGAGTTGCACGGAGAGGGCATGGAGAGGGCACGGAGAGGACACGGAGAGTACACGGAGAGGGCAAGGAGAGAACACGGAGAGGCACGGAGAGGGCACGGAGAGGGCACAGAGACGGTGAATCCACTCAGTCTTTTTCCCAGGGTTGTGGAAAAGAGGACTAGAGGGAATCAGTTTAAGGTTAAAGGGGAAAGAATAAAAGGGAACCTGAGGGGCAACATTTTTACGCAGAGGGTGGTACGCATATGGAATGAGCTGTTAGCGGAAGTAGTTGAGGTGGGTATATTAACAACATTTAAAAGGCATTTGGATAAAAACATGGATAGGAAAGGATTAGAAGGATATGGGCCAAGTGCAAGGAAATGGGGTTAGCGTGGGTGGACATGTTGGTCGGAAGTGACCAGTTTGGGCCAAAGGGCCTGTCTCTGTGCTGGAGGACACTTCGAGTCTAATTAGCAACTTTGACTGTTTCCTGAAGGAGAGGAACTAGATTAGATTAGATTCCCTACAATGTGGAAACAGGCCATTTGGCCCAACAAGTCCACACTGACCCTCCAAAGAGTAACTCATCCCCTACCCTCAAATATTTACCCCTGACTAATGCACCTAACACTACGGGCAATTTAGCATAGCCAATTCACCTGACCTGCACATCTTTGGATTGTGGGAGGAAATCCAAGCAGGCACAGGGAGAATATGCAAACTCTACACAGATGGTGGCCCAAAGTGGGAATCCAACCCGGTTCCCGACACTGTGAGGCAGCAGTGCTAACCACTGAGCCACCATGCCTCCCAGGATGTAAGTGTGTCGATAACACTGGGACTTAAATGGGAATTTTACCAGATTCTAACCAGAGATTTCTCACCAGGGGAATGAAGCGGAAGGAGGAAACTGGGCTAAATAGATGAATCATCCTACGAACCATTCTTTCTGTTCCTGGCAACTGTTTCCAATGCCTGGACTGACCCCAGAGCAACTGTCCACCACTACCTGTATCCTCCCTGTATGTGTGGCATCAACTCCCTCATCACCATAACTTCCTGCAGGCCCCTATCCCTCGTTCTCTTTCTTTGACTCCAACCTCTTGTGCTCCCTACATCCACCTGAACAGAGGAAAATGAACTGTGATATAATGAGGGGTAATGTCCCACTCGCCTCTCTACCCACCAGTTCCTCTCTTTCTGTTCTGCTCTATCCCTCCCCTCCCTGATCTCTGTTCCGTACCATTCTGACTCTGTAGTTTGGCTTTGTGTGAAGCTAGATCTGCCACTTGTCGCTGCAGTTCTCCAACTTTGGTATTTGCTTCATTTAGTTGATCTTCATACGTTCTGCATAACTTTTCTGAGTTTGCCTGTAACACCAAGAACATTGAACTCATTCATTTATTCTTCACATTTCTATTAAACTATTTAACAAGGCACTAAGGAATATCTTTTCAGGCTGGATTCGGTGTAGCAGTGCTCCAAAAGCTTCTACTTTCAAATAAACTTGTTGGACTAACATATTGCGATGTGTGATTTTTAACTTCGGTATTTGACTGGATCAGTCAGGTAAGAAAGCAGTGTGAGTTTGAGATGTTTGAAGCCTTGACTGCAGTCTCTGCTTTGAGTTTAAAACCTGGCACAACCTTTGACCCTTTCCTCAGGCATGTTTTCATTGTCCCCAGTGATATTTTTGCCACAAAGGAGTCTCATGTCATTGATGAAAGGTCATCACCTTGAACCAATAACTCTCTTTCCCTCTACAGACTCTCTGCAAATGTTCAGCAGTATGTGGTTTTAATTTCAATACAGACAGCTGACTAACAAAGGGAGGTCTAAAAAGGGTGTATGAGATAATGGATATTTTAATTTGTTAGTATTCCAAAAATTGTTGTACGTTTGGTAAGATTCAGGGTGATTCTGTCAGGATTAGAACAGAGCAGACCTCTCTGAGTTTGGTTCAGTGTAACTCCATTGTGTGTCTCAAACTTTGTGTGAACCCAGAGATTTTCTGGAATTGAGCTTTTATTGTTGGGGGGGTTCCTTCAGATGTTGCGCAGAGCTGAGTGGTATCTGCAGTTATAGTAGCGATGAAAGAAGTTGTGTATCCCAACTCCACCCCCCCCCACCACCCATTAACAGCCCTACTCTTCTCCCCCTCCCTATACCACACCTCAATCCTCACAACACCACTCCTCACCCCCTCCTCTCCATCCCTGCATCACCACTATCCCCTCCCTACATGACTTTCCTGGCCCTCCCCCCTCTCCTATGCTGTTCCCACCCTCCTCCCTCTCTGTTGTGGTCCAGTCCACTCCTTCATTGGAAACATCACTGTCTTGTAAAGGGACCTGGTAATTAATAGGGATCAGTGTGAGCTCCACACAGAATGGGATGTTGAGGTTCTTTTTGGAACAAAGTAAAGTTTTCATGAAGTAAATCTGATTACAATTTGCTTCTGTTTGATGTTTGATCATAATAAGCATGAGGAACAATATCTGAACTCAATCTGGCCAATTACAAAGTAGCGTTCTCTATACCTTTGCTTTTATGACTTGTTCAATGCTGGAATTTAAATCATCTGTCTCCATTTTGAGTTCGCTCTTCTCTTTCTCCAGTTTCTGTTTAACCCTTTGCAAGTTGTCAATCTGCTCACTCAGTTCTGCCACCGTGTCAGATTGCTTCTTCCGCAGGGCTGCTGCAGTTGCCTCGTGTTGCAGCGTTGCCTCTTCCAGATCTCGCCGCAGTTTCAGGAAGGCAGCTTCGCGTTTCTTGTTCATCTCCACCTGGGCTGTTGTTGCTCCTCCTGCTTCCTCCAGTCTCTCACTCAACTCCTCCAGCTCCCGGGACACATCTGCCCTCTGCTTCTCCACCTTGGCCCTTGCAGCACGTTCAGCTTCCAACTCCTCCTCAAGCTCTTCAATTCGAGCCTAAATAGAAGGACAAAAATAACTTCATTTGTCACATATTGAGGTGTCTCCCTGCAAATGGACTAGTTTTAGAAACTGGAAGGGTCCTCATGATTAGCATAAAACTCCTCCACATTAGGATCCAGTGATTGGTTGAACATCATCATGGAGTGTCAGCCTTGATCTTTCTAGGGTCAGACTGGAATGAGGTTACATAGAACATAGAACATAGAAGAATACAGTGCAGTACAGGCCCTTTGGCCCTCGATGTTGCGCCGATCCAAGCCCACCTAACCTACACTAGCCCACTATCCTCCATATGCCTATCCAATGCCCGCTTAAATGCCCATAATGAAGGAGAGTCCACCACTGCTACTGGCAGCGCATTCCATGAACTCACGACTCGCTGAGTAAAAAACCTACCCCTAACATCTGTCCTATACCTACCCCCCCAACTAACTGTCCAACTAAGTTTTCAAACAGGCAACATAAAGAACATAGGCTGAATTTTACCAGCCCAGTGAGTTGGTTTGGGAGGCAGGAGGCCTCATAAAATGGTACAGAATATATTAAGAGGGGAGAATATTGTCTTTCTGCTATCATGATTCATTAGCAAGTGGTAGTGTGGCCATGCTTACCACAAGGCCAATAAATTCAATGAAGTGAAAAATTAAGGGCCACTCCTACCCCATCAGCATTTTACTAGAATCAGGAGGTGTGCTGTTGTGCAGATAGAACAGAGAAGGTCTTTTCCCTGGGGTGGGCGAATCCAGAACTAGACAGCAAAAGTTGAGGCTTAGAGGAGAAAGATTTATTAGGGACCTAAGGGGCAACCTTGTCACTCAGAGGATGGTGCATGTATGGAATGAGCTGTCAGAGTAAGTTTTGGAGGCTGGTACAATTACAACATTTAAAAGGCAT
>NC_057729.1:61085794-61103095 GCF_004010195.1 Chiloscyllium plagiosum | reverse complement strand
TGAATACTGACGGAAAGTATTCATTCAGTGTCTCCCCAATCTCTTCAGCCTCCACACGCAACTTCCCACTACTATCCTTGACTGGACCTATTCCTACCCTCGTCATTCTTTTATTCCTGACATACCTATAGAAAGCCTTAGGGATTTCCCTAATCCTACCAACTAAGGACCTTTCATGTCCCCTCCATAGCTCTGTCAGTAGGTTTTGAGAAAAACTACTGACTGAGCTATGGCTGAGTATCTGCAATTCACCCACCACAGACACGGTCACCTCAGCTCCCTGGGCCATCAGCCCCCTGGGCCCCCAGCTCCCTGGGCCCCCAGCTCCCTGGGCCCTCAGCTCCCTGGGCCCTCAGCTCTGGAATTCCTTCACTACATGTCTCCATCACACCTTCCTCTTTTAAAATCTAACTGTTTGACCAAAATTAATTATTGCTGTTACACTTTGGGATCACTTTGGAAAGGTGGTTCAGGTGTCTTTGCTCTGTTAAACGTGTAATATAAATACAAAGTTGTTGTTGATTTAATTCCATAGCCCAATGCTCACAAGGAACTGGGCAGAAAGATTAAAAGGTTCATAGCAGCCAGGAGAAAAGTGATGGCACTGTTTCCCCAGTGCACACATCTACAGGATGAATGACAGGTACACAAATGTACTTGGAATGGGTACACCAACGTACAGGAGAAGGGGAACAGGAATGGGTACACTAACATACAGTCAACTGGTACCTGCTACAATTATGTACATGGGATGGTGATTGCTACATTAACATACAGAGCCACAGACTAACAGGTAGACTGTAATCAGCAGCTCGGTCTGCACTGGCACTAATGAAACTCAGTTGTTGTTGCCTCTGAGACAACCATCGCCCACAGAGTATAAATGAATGGAATACTTTGCTCAGCTTAAAAACATTCAGAAGATACTGGAATTTACCTGCAGTTCTTTAATCTTCTTCTGGAGCTGAGCAACAAGAGCCCCTTCATCCTCGATTTTTGAGTTTAGCTGACTTATTTCAAAATCCTTCCTGTGAGTAGAAAAAAAAAGAAATGTCTCATTAGGTGACAGCTCAGAGGTTACACTGACTCACGGAACAGGATTGATATACATGACATTTAATTGGCAGGAATGTCACACATGGGTCCATATTAATAAAATTGATTGGGAGGTTTTGCTGAGATTGCAATCTGTTTACTGCACTCCTCCTCCCTTGTGTTAATTTTCCTAAGCGTTAATGATCAGAGGAGTTTGGTCAGGGAGTGTTTAAGCTGTTTCTCAAATCAGGGGGGTGGGGGGCATGGTGGGGGGGTGGGGAGGTGAGGGTATCAAATGTGTCCAGTCTTTCCTTGTGGAGGGGTCTTGAGGGATATGGGCCAAGTGCTGGCAAATGGGATGATTAGATTAAGATATCTGGTCGGCATGGACGAGTTGAACCAAAGGGTCTGTTTCCGTGCTGTACATCTCTATGACTCTATGTGAGGTTCTGTGTTTGTGATGTGCCTCAGGCTTCTGAACAAATATCAGCCTGTCAGGGGCCACACAAAGAACTGTAACCAACAAATCGACTGGCCTCAGGGAACTCGGTTACATTGAAGCTGGGTAACTCTGAAGGTTTAGGGGTGACTTGATTGAGGTGTACAAGATGATTAGGGGGTTAGATAGGGTTGACAGTGTGAACCTTTTCCCGCGTATGGAGTCGGGTATTACAAGGGGGCATAGCTTTAAATTAAGGGGGGGTAGATATAGGACTGAAGTTAGGGGTAGGTTCTTCACTCAGCGAGTCGTAAGTTCATGGAATGCCCTGCCAGTAGCAGTGGTGGACTCTCCCTCTTTATGGGCATTTAAGCGGGCATTGGATAGGTATATGGAGGATAGTGGGTTAGTGTAGGTTAGGTGGGCTTGGATCGGCGCAACATCGAGGGCCGAAGGGCCTGTACTGCGCTGTATTCTTCTATGTTCTATGTTCTATGTACCCAGTGGTACAGCACAGAAAGAAACCATTTGGATCCTGACTCAAGTACCAGCTCTTCAAAATGCTATCATCATTCTCATTGCCACCATACCTGGCTTTTCCCCCATATTCCTACAAATTTCTCATTCTCAGGAATGAAATAAGAACTGAAGATGCTAGAAAAAAATAAGCAGATGGTGTCTGTGGAGAGAGGAACAGGGCGATTGATTCAGAGTGGTGACTCTCAGGAGATAAAAGACCATCAACCTGAAACACTAACTCCGTTTCTCAGCCCAGACACTGTCTGATCAGTTCAATTTTTGAAAAGTGTTTGGTTTTATTTTCTCCTCTTCACACAGGATGTTTAAAGCAGAATACTCCCAGTCTCTGTGTAGGACTGAGGTCTTCCTTCATTCTGTTCAGTGTTTGCTCAGAGGCAGTGATTGGACAACTGCTTTCATCAGTACTTGTTGAATGAGTTTAGTGATTTCAGTCAAACTGTTCAACAATCGAATGAGGGGACCCTGGTGCTTGTGTTGTGGGTTTCATGTCGAGAATGTGGTGCTGGAAAGACAGCAGGTCAGGCAGTATCCAAGGAGCAGGCGAATCAATGTTTCAGGCATAAGCCCTTCATTAGGAAGCTCTTGCCTGAAACGTTGACTCTCCTGCTCCTTGGATGCTTCCTGACCTGCTGTGCTTTTCCAGCATCTCTCTATGATCTCCAGCATCTGCTGTCCTCACTTTCTCCTTGTGGGTCTAATTAACAAAATACAGTGTCACCGGTTAGGAGACAACAAGACCCAGTCACGATGCATGATGCCAATTTGAAGGAAGACAGCCTATAGGAAACACTGGTGCTTTTTTACTGAGTGGATAGTAGACTGGAACCTACAGAATCTGAGGTCATTCGGCCCATAATGTCCATGGCTATTTTCTGCAAGTGCGACTCATCTAATGCCATTCCCACTGCTCTTTCCCCATTATCCTCCACAATTTTACTGCAAAGATGATCATCAAATTCAATTTTGAAAGTCACACCTGAGTGGTTGAGTCACTATATAAGAATTTTTAAAAGACCCAAAGAATGGTGGATGTTGGAAATCAGATAAAAAACAGAAATTACTGGAAAAGCTCAGCAGGTCTGGTAGCATCTGTGGAGAAAAATCAGAGTTAACATTTCAGGTCTGGTGACTGTAGTTGGGAAAAGATTAAGAATATTATTCTCACTTTTTCAGTCTCTCCTCCAACTGCTGCTTATCATTCTCTAAATCCATGACAGACTCATGTGTTAGTTTCAAATCTCCCTCCAGTTTCCGCTTGGCCCGCTCCAAATCCATGCGGACTTTTTTCTCTTGTTCCAAAGAACCTTCAAGCTGTGGGAAAATTAAAGTATGTTGGTTAGTATTGGACAATAGCAAACAGCAGCTTCAAGCAGCCATTGAGAATTATACAGGTGGATTGTCAGCACAGACCCTGGGGATGCTGAATATAACAGATTTAAAAAATATATTTACACCATGATGTTAGTAGAACAAGTCTAATTCCCAGTTAAATCAAATTTGTATTTACTTTCATTCTGATTTGCAAATTTCCATCTCTACCCAAATGCAATTTATTTACTTTCCAAGGAATCTAGACTTTTTTTTCAGACACAGCCTTAACCTGCCAATGGTAAATGATGCATTAATTTCACAGAAGGAAGGGTTTGGGGAAACCTCATGGTAGCAGCAATTCGAGCAGGTGCTGGAGAATGGTCAGGGCCACTTTTTCTGAGAAAATGCAGCATTTTAAGGAATGCACCTGTCAGAGGTCATCAGGCAGGGCAGGTCTAACACTGTCAGTCTATACTCAGTGTCTGTCGCATCCTCATCAGGGGCTTAGCTAGTTTTCATTCAGCAATCTGATTGGGCAGGAATGGGTTCTCAGGAGATGCTGGACACCCCCCCCCCCCCCCCTGCCAATTCTCAAAACTTCCAAACACCTTAACAAGAAGAAGGCTTTGTTTTTGATTGGTGGAATTTGTCCTAGGCCCAACCATCTTCAGCTGCTTCATCAATGACCTTCCCTCCATCATAAGTTCATAGGTGTGGAAATTTGCTGATGATTACACAATGTTCAGCACCATTCACAGCTCCTCAGACACTGAAACAGTCTGTGTTCTAATGCAGCCAAAACCTGGACAATATTCCAGCTTTGTCAGCCAATCATTAATTAATATCTGTGTCACACAAATGCCAGGCAATGATCATATACAACAAGATTAACTATCGCCCCTTGACATTACCATCACTGAATCTGCCACTATCAACATCCTTGGAATTACAATTGACCAGAAATTCAACTGGACTCACCACATAAACAGAATGGCTACAAGAGCAAGTCAGAGGTTAGAAATACTGTGGCGAGTAACTCACTTCCTGACTCCTCAAAGCCTGCCCATCATGTACAAGGCACTAATCAAGAGTCTAATGAAATACTCCCCACTTCCTCTGGATGAGTGCAACTCCAACAATCATTGATATTCAACACATTTTATTTTAAATTCACTTGTAGGACTTGGACATTACTGGCTGCCAGCATTTATTGCCCATCCTGAGTGGCCCTTGAGAAGATGGTGCTAAGCTGCATTCTTGAATCACTGCAGTCCAAAGTGAACACTCAGATTCACACCCAGTTATTAAATTGTTCAATCCTCATTGGTCTGCCATTTCAGCATCTGAAAGCTTTAACTGGAACTCACATCATCAACTTGTTGCTCTAGCTTGGCCTTGGCTTTGGTCAGGGTGTTGACCTTGTCTTCCTCAGCCTGCAGATCCTCCAGGGTCTGCTGATGGGCCTCCTGAAGAGCTTTCTTCTCTTTGGTGAGTTTCACAATCGTTTCATCAAGAGAAGCCATTTCTTCTGTAAGATTTTTAACCTATAAGTGGCACCAAGGCAGAGAGTTACAAACTCAGAAAACAAATAACATCACACATTGGTCAGAGGGGAATCCTTAACTATCAACCCAACATCTTCAACAATAAATTTCACTTTCACCAACCAGCAGTTTTCAGGAAAGAATTTCAACGCTGCTAAACTGACCAATAGATAATAATACACAGGGATACAGTACTGATTTGGATGTGAGCATAAGAGGTACAGTTTGTAAGTTTGCAGATGACACCAAAATTGGAGGTGTAGTGGACAACGAAGGAGGTTACCTCAAATTACAACGGGATCTTGATCAGATGGGCCAATGGGCTGAGGAGTGGCAGATGGAGTTTAATTTAGATAAATGTGAGGTGCTGCATTCTGGGAAAACAAATCTTAGCAGGACTTATACACTTAATGGTAAGGTCCTCGGGAGTGTTGCTGAACAAAGAGACCTTAGGGTGCAGGTTCATAGCTCCTTGTAAGTGGAGTCGCAGATAGATAGGATAGTGAAGAAGGTGTTTGTTATGCTTTCCTTTATTGGTCAGAGTATAGAGTACAGGAGTTGGGAGGTCATGTTGCGGCTGTACAGGACATTGGTTAGGTCACTATTGGAACATTGCGTACAATTCTGGTCTTCTTCTGATCGGAAGGATGTTATGAAACTTGAAAGGGTTCAGAAAAGATTTACAAGGATGTTGCCAGGGTTGGAGGATTTGAGTTATAGGGAGAGGTTGAATAGGCTGCGGCTGTTTTCCCTGGGGTGACTTTATAGAGGTTTACAAAATCATGAGGGGCATGGATAAGATAAATAGACAAAGTCTTTTCCCTGTCGTGGGGGAGTCCAGAACTAGAGGGCATTGGTTTAAGGTGAGGGGGAAAGATATAAAAGAGACCTACGGGGCAACTTTTTCATGCAGAGGGTGATACGTGTATGCAAAATTTTAAAAGGCATTTGGATGGGTATATGAATAGGAAGGGTTTGGAGGAATATGGGCCGGGTGCTGGCGGGTGGGACTAAATTGAATTGGGATATCTGGTCGGCATGGACAGGTTGGACCGAAGGGACTATTTCCGTGCTGTACATCTCTATGACTCTACGACTCTATGGTGGAGATAGGGTGTGTCATTATTTAACACCGGGATACAGTACTGGTGGGGACGGGGTGTCAATGTATCATACTGGGGTACAGTACTGGTGGGGACATGTCTGTCACTGTATAACACTGGGGTATAGTATTGCTGGGGACAGGCCTGTCAGTGTATAACACTGGAGTACCATACTATTGGGGAAAGATCTGTCACTGAATAACACTGGGGTACAATACTACTGGGAACAGGTCTATCAGTGTATAACACTAGGAAAAGTTGGAAAATGAATGGTATATCACAGGGAGGGGTTGGTACAGGAATCAGAATGCAGGTGAAGGGTTAAGGTTGGGATGAATGGGGAGGTGTTTGCCGAGAGTGTGGCTCTTTGCTGGGACTGTGAAGATGCTGCTGTGGGTTCTCACTGCAATAGATTCAGGAGCTGCTAGGATGTGGAAACTGTGAGAGGGAAGTACAACAAAGGAATAGATGTGTATTTGTTGCTAAATATGAATTTCACCTTATTTTCTGTTGCATGTTTCTCCTTTTCTACTTTGGCTAGTGTGATTTCCAAATCATCAATGTCTTTCTTCAATTCCGCACACTCATCCTCAAGTTTGCGTTTCTTGGCGGTCAGTTCTGCATTCATCTCTTCCTCATCGTCCAGTCGCTCCGTTAGCTCCTTCACCTTCGCTTCCAATTGGATCTTTGCTTTGATCAGAAGGTCACATCTCTCTGCTGCATCAGCGAGGGTGTCTTGCTCCTAGAAGCAGAAAGCACATAGAGGATAAAATCAGTCTCCCCAGCCCTGGGCTGAATGCACTGTGCCCCAGGGTTTGAAAGAAGATCATTGAGGAGATTGTGAATGACAGAAACAAGAGCCTGTCACCTTAACCAATAAGGTTTCATTGACAGTTAGGATATCAAATACAATCTTAGCATTTATTTCAAAAGGGCTAGAATAGAAGAGCAAAGATGTACTGCTGAGGCTGTATAAGGCTCTAGTCAGACCACATTAGAAACATTGTGAGCAGTTTTGGGCTGCATATCTAATGAAGGATGTGGTGGCATGAGGGGTAACAGAGGATACAAGAATGATCCTGGGGATGAAGGGCTTGTTATATTAGGAGCAGTTGAGAACTCTGGGTCTGTACTCGATGTTTAGATGGATAAAGAGGGATCTAATTGAAACTTACAGAATATTGGGAGGCCTGGATAAAGTGAAGAAAATGTTTCCACTTGTAGGAGAGACTCAGATTTGAGGGCACAGCCTCAGAGTGAAGGGATGACCCTTCAGAACTAAGATGAGGAGGAATTTCTTCAGCCAGAGGGTGGTAACTCTGTGGAACTCATTGTTGCAGAGGGTTGTGGAGGCCAAGTCATTGAGTGTCTTTAAGACAGGGATAGATAGATTCTTCATTAATAAGGGGATCAAGGGCTACAGGAAGAAGTCAAGAGACTGGGGTTGAGAAACATATCAGCTATGATTGAACAGCAGAGCGACTCAATGGGCCAAGTGGCCCAAGCCTTCTCCAATGTCTTCTGGTCCTTATGGACTGGATTGGGTAGGACTGAATGTTACTGGGCAGTATTCTGTTCTGAATGTTAAATGAGATAGTCACTGCTCTTATTGTCCTGGTTAAAATGGGACAAAGGGGTCATGGTGACTAAATTTACCGATGATATGAAGATCAAAAACAAACTTATGAAGAGGACATGGGCTACAAATAGATTCAGTGAGTGGGCAAAGATCTGGCAAATTGAGTATAATGTAGTAAAGCGTGAAATTGTCCACTTTGGCAAGAAGAATCAAAATAAACATTTAAATATTGAGAGATGTTGAGTTCGGAGTTTCAGATAGAACTAGGTGTGAATGCATGACTCACAAAAGGTTAGTATACAGGGGTCCAGTGAGTAATTCAAAAAGTTGTTGTGGTTCTGTTCGCCGAGCTGGAAATTTTTGTTGCAAACGTTTCGTTCCCTGTCTAGGTGACATCCTCAGTGCTTTGGGACCCTTCTGTGAAGCGCTTCTGTGGTGTTTCCTCCGGCATTTATTGTGGCCTGTCCCTGCCGCTTCCGGTTGTCAGTTTCAGCTGTCCGCTGTAGTGGCCGGTATATTGGGTCCAGGTCGATGTGTTTGTTGATGGAGTTTGTGGATGAGTGCTAATAAATGCCGGAGGAAACACCACAGAAGCGCATCACAGGAGGCTCCCAAGCACTGAGGATGCCACCTAGACAGGGGACGAAACGTTTGCAACAAAAACATCCAGCTCGGCGAACAGAACCACAGCAACAAGCACCCGAGCTACAAATCTTCATCCAAACTTTGAACATCCAACACCTCCTCCTCTGTAATATGGACATTTTTCAAGATGTTACCATCTATTTCTCCGTTGTCTTTCCCTTAGGCATCTGTTGATGAAATTGCGAGGATATCCGTTTTTTGCGAATACCTTGTATAGGTGTTCCTCTTCCTCTTTTTGCAGTTCTGGTGTACTGTAGTGTGTTGTGGCCCTTTTGAATAGTGTCTTGATGCAACTTCGTTTGTGTGTGTTGGGGTGGTTGCTTTCATAGTTCAGGACTTGGTCTGTGTGTGTGGTTTTCCTGTGTACCTTTGTGGTGAATTCTCTGTTTGGTGTTCTCTGTACAATCACATCTAGGAATGGGAGTTGGTTGTCCTTTTCTTCTTCTCTCATGAATCGGATTCCTGTGAGTGTGGCATTGATGATCCGGTGTGTTTTCTCTATTTCTGTGTTTTTAATGATTACAAAGGTGTCATCAACGTATCTGACCCAGAGTTTGGGTTGAATTTGTGGTAAGACTGTTTGTTCTAACCTTTGCATTACTGCTTCTGCTATGAGTCCCGAGATCGGTGAGCCCATGGGTGTTCCGTTGATTTGTTCGTATATCTGGTTGTTGAATGGGAAGTGTGTTGTGAGGCACAAGTCCAGTAGTTTAAGTATGCCGTCTTTGTTGATAGGTTCAACGTCCTGTTGTCTGTCCTCAGACAACAACACA
Source organism: Chiloscyllium plagiosum (assembly GCF_004010195.1). Taxonomy (NCBI): domain Eukaryota; kingdom Metazoa; phylum Chordata; class Chondrichthyes; order Orectolobiformes; family Hemiscylliidae; genus Chiloscyllium; species Chiloscyllium plagiosum. The sequence goes on along the minus strand of NC_057729.1, from coordinate 61,094,126 downwards.
CCAGAACAAAGGACCCGATACCCAGCATGAGCAAAACTAATGTAGTGTACAAAATCCCATGCAAGGACTGCACAAAACACTGTATAGGACAAACAGGAAAACAGCTAACGATCCGCATCCATGAACATCAACTAGCCACAAAACGACACGACCAGCTATCCTTAGTAGCCACACACGCAGACGACAAGCAACATGGGACAACACTACTATCATAGGGCAAGCCAGACAAAGACCAGCCAGGGAATTCCTAGAAGCATGGCACTCATCCACAAACTCCATCAACAAACACATCGACCTGGACCCAATATACCGGCCACTACAGCGGACAGCTGAAACTGACAACCGGAAGCGGCAAGGACAGACCACTATAAATGCCAGAGGAAACACCACAGAAGCGCTTCACAGGAGGCTCCCAAGCACTGAGGATGTCACCTAGACAGGGGACGAAATGTTTGCAACAAAAATTTCCAGCTCGGCGAACAGAACCACAATAACGAGCACCCGAGCTACAAATCCTCTCCCAAACTTTGAATTCAAAAGGTTGTTGGAAAGTTGGTCTTTACCACAAAAGGATCTGAGGACAGGAGTAAAATAAAGTTTTGCTGCGCTGATATGGAGCACTGGTTAGACAGCACCCAGAGCACTGTGTCCAGTTCTGGTCCCTTGCCTAATGAAGGATGGAATCGCCACAGAGGGAGTGCAGCAGACATTTACCTGAATGATTCCTGGGAGAGTGGGACTGTCCCAAGAGGAGAGAGGGAGGAGACTGGGCCTGGAATCTCTGGAGTTTAGAAAAATAAGAGACAATCTCATAGAAACTTCCAAAAGCCAGATCCTTGCCCACTCATTGAATGTACCTAGAGCCCCATGTCCTCTTCGCAACTTAGTTTCTGATTTTCATATCATCATCGGTAAATTTAGTCACCATGACCCCTTTGTCCCATTTTAACCAGAACAATAAGAGCAGTGACTATCTCATTTAACATTCGGAACAGAATACTGCCCAGTAACATTTAGTCCTACCCAATCCAGTCCATAAGGACCAGAAGACATAGAAGAAGGTTTGGGCCATTCGGCCCATCGAGTCTGCTCTGCCATTCAGTAGGAATCCTGGCTGATCTGACATTCCTCACGTCCACGTCCTTACCCTTTTCCCAGAACCCTTAATTCCTTTAAGACCAGAGGATAGTGATTCTTTGGAATTCTGTACTTCACAGCCTTTGCAAGCTTCCTCTTTGACAGAGTTTTATAGATTCCTCATTGGTAATGACAACAAGGGGTACGAGGACAGCTCTGGATACGGCATGTGGTGAGATGATCAACCATGATCTAGAATGGCAGAGTAGACTCAGGCTGAATGGCCTCCTCCTGCTCTGTGTTCCTCATAGAATGTTATTGATTTTTGTGAGGGGGATTGAATACAAAAGCAGTGAGGTTATACTTCAGTTCCACAGGGACTGGTGAGATCTCACATCTGGAATACTGTGTGCAGTTTTGGCCACTTTAGAAAGAATGTGGAAAGAAAGCTGAGTTAATGTTTCAGGTTCACAAACCCTTCTTCTGGACCCAAAATGTTAACACGAGGTTTGAGAAGATTTGTAGCTCAGGTTAAGGTTCTGGATGTAGTTTTGCTCACTGAGCTGCAAATTTAATTTCCAGACGTTTTGTCACCCTACTCGGTAACATCTTCAATGAGCCACCGCAGGAAATGATGTCACCACAGGAAATGATGTCAACAACCCAAAGAAATCCAAACATATAAATAAAAAAGAGGAATTATCAACAGTGCTTAGCCTGGAGGCCCACTGAAGATGTTACCTAGTAGGGTGACAAAAGGTCTGGAAATGAACCTTCCAGCTCAGCGAGCAAACCAACATCCAAAATGTTAACGCTGCTTTCTCTTCACAGATGCGGCCAGATCTGCTGAGTTTTCACCCCAGTTCCTGTTCTTGTTTCTGATTTCCAGTATCTGCAGTCTTTGTTTTTTTTTGTAAGGATGTAAATGTGTTGGAAGCAGATCAGAGAATGTCTACTAGACTAATAACTGGAATTGGCAGATTACACTGTAAGGCTGGATAGGTTGGGCTTGTATCTGCTGGACTGTACAAAAGTAAGAGATGAAATATATAAGACAAGAAGCCCAAATCATGATATTTCCTTTTGTGGAAATCACCCTTCAGTAGAGCAATAAGAAGGACTTTATCCTCAAAGAGGGTTCAGTGTATTTCAAACTCTTTTTCTCAAAAGATGATGAAAGCAGGGTGTTTGAATATTTTTAGGACAGAAGTAGAGAGATTTTTGATGAGCAAGGGGGTGAAAGGTTATCAGGTGTTGTCAGGAATGTGGAGTAATCAGTTCAGTCATGATCTTATTGAATGAAGGAGCAGGCTCAAGGGGCTGAATGGCCTACGTTGATATGGTTGTATGTGCTGCCACAATGGCCTTCCTGTGGCCTCTCTCTCTGTAATCCAGCAGTAGTGAAGTAAGAGGCAATTGGCTCAACTGAATCAACCCATGGAAGAGGTTTAAAATGAGAAAACAAAATTGGCAACAAACTCCATCTCTTCGATCAGCTCAAAACTCTGTAGGAATAGTAACTTCCAGATGATAGCAAAACAGCTTCTTAAACACCTTACCCTGGGGCCTGAGCAGTCAATTCACCATCACCTGATTGTTCCCTCCCCCAGTTATAAAGGGTTACAAAGTGATCAGTGAACCATCTCGAGTCTATTTGCCAGGAGACTCTTGGAGATGAAAGGGTCCCATCCACCGAGTGTAAGGCTAGGGGAGGGACCAGCTCTTACCGCCTGTAGCTGAAGGGACAGGTCATTCTTCTCTTGGATTAGAGAGACTTGCTTTTCCTCCAGCTCCTTGCGTTTGGCCTCAGACTTGACCAGAGCCTCTTTCAACTTCAAGAACTCATCTTTCAGATTTGCCATCTCTTTCTCAGTCTCAGCACTTTTCAGCAGAGGTTTAATCTTGAAGAAAAGCTTCATCCAAGACCAATTCTTCACTGCATTGAAAGCACGAATATTCCACTGAATGACAAGTAACGCATCTCTGGTTCCAAAATGAAACAGAAATACAATTTAGTTTTATTAACAGAACTTTACCCTCAGACTATCAATAGAGTGACATATTAGGTTTTGTTAACTGCATAACAGATTGCGAACAGTAACCTAATATAGCGCTTGGGCAACATAGTGGCTCGGTGGTTAGCATTGCTGCCTCACAGCATCAGGGACCCAGGGTTGATTCCAGACAACTGTCTGTGTGGAGTTTGGACATTCTCCCCATGTCTGCCTGGATTTCCTTCGGGCATTCCAGTTTTCTCCCACAGTCCAAAGCTGTGCAGCTTACATGGATTAGACATGCTAAATTGCCCATAGTGTTCAGGGATATGCAAGCTAGGTGGATTAGCCATGGGAAAATGCAGGGTTCCAGGGATAAGGGAGGGGAGTGAGTCTGGGTGGGATGCTTTTCAGAGGGTCAGTGTGCATTCAGTGGGCCAATACTGTAGGGACTCTATGATTGTAATATGTTTGAGGTCAAGGCAGGGTTTGAAAAGGGCAGATGTGAAACATTTTCCAAGGCTTATTCTGAAACCTGATAGAACACTGATCCTTACACTTAAAGGCTTATTGCTGAAAAAAAAAGAGATTCATTTCATCAAAGCTCTTTGTCTTGCACTTTCAGAACAAAGCAAACACCATCAAAATATATGCATTATCAGTAATACTTGGGTTTATACTAAACAACCCCGAGAGAATTAAAATCCAAGGGGCTAGAGATCAGAATCGAAGAATGTGGTGCTGATAAAGCACAGCTGGTCAGGCAGCATCCGAGGAGCAGGAGAATGACTTATTCCTGATGAAGGGCTTATGCCCAAAACATCGACTCCCCTGCTCCTCGGATGCTGCCTGACAGGTTGCGTGTTTCCAGCACCACACTCTTCGACTATGATCTCCAGCATCTCAATCCTCACTTTCTCCTGGCTAGAGATCATGCTCCAGTTATATACCAAGACAAGCGCAGCCCTGGGAGCACCTTCCTGAAGAAGGGCTTATGCCCGAAACGTTGATTCTCCTGTTCCTTGGATGCTGCCTGACCTGCTGCGCTTTTCCAGCAACACATTTTCAGCACCTTACAATGGTACAAGGGTCACTGTTTCAAAACCATGGCTTGCCCATTTGTGACAGAAATAGGGAGACGATTACCTCACAGGGAGCTGCATGCATTTGGAACTCTCTTCCACGAAAGATGGTGAACGGGATGAAAAGTTATTAGGTGTCAGAGAAATGTGGAGTATTCAGATCAATTGTGATCTTACTGAATGGCAGTGTAGGCTCGATGGGCTGAATGGCCTACTTCTACTCTTAATTCATTTGTTTGTACATTGATCTTGGAGGGAATGCTGTGTAAATTTGGTACAATAATACATGAACTCTAAAGCATACTCTACAAAGGGAGATTAAGCAAATTTGGAATTTCATTAATGTTTTCAAAATATCCAGGGGTCTAGACGGAGTGGTTCGTAAGAAATGGTTTGCCCTGCTGAAGGCGTTATCTAGTGTTAGGGAGCAAGGTCATAGCCAGAGACCTCAGCAGTGAAATCAGGAGACACTGCAACGCACAAAAAGGGTGGTAGACATTTGGAATTGTCCTCCACAAGAGGCAACTGGCCAACAAACAATTGTTAATTTTAAGTCTCCAATTGGTAGATTTTGTTTTCCAATGATATTAAAAGATTTGGGGCAAAGGAGAGTTATGGCGATTGTAGCTGATCTGTGACCAATCATATTGAATGGTGGAATAGGCTCAAGGGGCTGAATGGCCTCATCGTATTGTGTTGTTTCTTGTTAATGATTTCACTGAGATTGGCAATTTTATTTCTCTACAATACATTCTCCAGATGTGGCAGGTACTGACACAGCTGTGTTTTTCCCAATTAAGAGCATGGGTCCAGAGTGAACCAGTGCTGAGTAGGTACACACCCACATCTTTCCATTCCTGAATGACACTCATAGATAATCGATTTAGATTTAGATTTTATTGTCATGGGGTGAGATGTATTGAAGGATACTGAAAGAAATGAGAGCATACATTGTAGAGATACTAGCAATAACTTTCCAGTTTCCCTTAGACTCAAGAAATGTGCCAGAGGACTGGAGATTACCCTTGTTCAAAACAAAGATAAGCCCAGCCATTATAGGCCAATCAGTTTAGTATCAGCAGTGGGGAAACATCCAATTGTAATAATTAGTCATTAAATTAGAATTAGAATTAGAATCCCTACAGTGTGGAAACAGGCCCTTCGGCCCAACAAGTCTACCCACTGTCCGAAGAGTAACCCACCCAGACCCATTCCCCGACCCTATATTTATCCCTGACTAATGCACCTAACCTACACGTCCCTGAACAGTAATTGTCACTTGGGGCTAGTTGAAGAAATTCACCATCAATTTGTTCAAGGAAAATCATGTTTAAAGAACTTGCTGGAGTTTTCTGAAGAAGTAACAGTGAGGGTTGATGAGGGTAATGCTGCTGATGTGGTATGTGTAGATTTCCAGAAGGCATTCAATCCAGTCCCACACAACAGCCTTGATCACGGAAGAAAAGGGACAGTAATGATATGGATACAAAATTGGCTCTGAGGTGGGAAAGAGAGTAATGGTCAATGGATCTTTTTCAAATTAGAGGAAAGTTTATAGCGGAGTTCCCCAATGTTGGAATCTTTACTCTTCCTGCTTAATATTAATGATCTAGTCCTTGGTGTACAGGACACAGAGTCAAAAATGGAACTTGAAAGTATTGTGATCATGAGCAGAATAACATTAGACTTCCGAGGGCACACAATGGTTGATAAAGTAAGCATATATTTTGCATGTAGAGGAATGTGAGGTGGTTTACCTTGGTAAAGAACATGGAGAGACAGCATAAAACAAAAGGTACAATTCTACAGGTGGTGCAAAATCAGAGGGTGCTCAGATATGTCTGCACACATCTTGAAGGACAGATTGTGAGAGTTGCCAATAAGGCAGACAGTATCTTGGAGCATAGCGAATGAGAGTGAGGAGATGATGCTGAACTTGTACAAGATTCCTATTAGACTTCAGCTGGATTATTGTGTATAGTCTGGGCAGAAGAAGGATATGAATACATTGGAAAGAGAGCAAAAAAAGATTCACAGGCATTGTTTCAGGCTGAGGGGCTGATGGGAGAAACAGTGACATCCTTTTAGAGAAATGAAGGTTGAAGGAGATGTCATCGACATGTTCAAAATCTCCAGGGGTCTGAATAGGGGTGAGTAGAAAGGAAAAAAACTGTTTCCATTGATGTGGGATCAAGAACCAGGAGGTAAAGATTCAGGGACAACAGAAGGATGACAACATGAGAAATAATTGTTTCACACAGTGACTGATATGCGCTGCTTGAGTTGGATTTCAGCAAAACCTTTGACAAGTTCCCATATGGGAGACTGATAAAGAATGTATAAGCACTTCGGATCCAGGGTAACTTGGCAAATTGGATCCAAAATTAGCTTCATGGTAGGAGACAGTGGGTGGTGGTAAAAGTCTGTTTGTCTGACTGGAGAAGGTGTACCCTAGGGATGAGTGCTGGGCCCATTATTGTTCATGATATATATGAAAGATATAGAAAAAATGTAAGGAGGGAATGATAAGCAAGTTTCAGATGACACAGATTGGTCGGGAGGTTGACAGTGCAGAGAAAAGTGTTACAGGACAATGAAGACAGATTGGTCAGATGGAGAGATAAGTAGCAGATGGAATTTAACCCAAAGTCATGCACTTTGGAGAAACAAACAGAACAAGTGAGTATTCAATGAATGGCAGGACACTAGAAAGCTCAGAGGAACACAGGGACCTTGAAGTGCTTGTTTCTGAAAGTTAATTGTGTAGATAAGATATAGCATTTGAAGCATAGATTATAAGAGCAGGGAGATCATGTTGGAGCTGTACAGAACTTTCGTTAGGCCACAGATTGAGTACTGTGGGCAGTTCTGGTCCCCACACTAAAGGAGGGACGGGATAAAATTGGAAAGAGTACAGAGGTGATTCACCGGAATGTTGCCTGAGATGGAGCATTTCAGCGATGGCGAGAGGCTGGATAAGCTTCGGTTCTTTTCTTTGCAACATGGACATTTTGAGGGGGACCTGATAGAGGTGTATTTAAGATTACGAGGGGCACAGACAAGGTGGATAGAAAACAGAAGTTTCCCTTAGCCGGGGTGCCAATAACAAGGGGACATAATTTTGAATTGCAAGGGAGGAGCTTTAGAGGAGATTTGAGGAAATCAGTTTTCACCCAGAGGGTAGTGGAAATCAGGAATGCACTGCCTGAGGGGGTACTTGAAATGAGCGTTTGAAATATCATAACATTCAAGGCTATGGGCATAATGCAGGAAAGTGGGACTAGTATAGATTTAGTATGTTTTTTTGTCAGTGCAGACTTGATGGGCTGAAGGACCTGTTTTATGAACACCCTGTTTGTGATGGATGAAAGATGCCAACTATAGCAGGTTTCAATTTTCAGGAGATTGGCATGAAGTGAAGACCCATTTTTTTTTCAGTGTTATTGAGCAGAACTGTCAATTTCAACTTGTTCCGGGCAGATTGGGGCAAATGAGTGACAGTGATTTGTGACAGGTCATGAATACCTTTTCATGGATTTACATTTGTCATTCTCAACAGTTCCATTGACAGTTGAGGCTTACCGTCTGGCGATCATTTTCTGATACTCAATTCTCATCAAATATCCTCGGCTACGAGCCTGGATCATTGTCAGGATCTTTGCCAATCGCTCATCTCGCATTTCTTCCAGCTGGCCCAACAAGCCAGCTTTGAAGAACACCTAGTTCACAAGAAACATCGCAATTCAGGAGCAGATTGCACAAACAACTTACCCTGCCAAGCACAAAATCTCATTTACTCAGCAAAGATCATCTCTCAACTTTAACGCTCAGACACTGGGATCTCCACCTGCTCTCTCCCTATATGTTCCTCTCTCCTCCCGCGCCTGTCCCCACCACCACACCACTCTCTCTCTCTCTCTCTCTCTGTAGCTATCTATCTCTTACCTTAGCTCTCTAACTCTGCATATCCTTCCCCCTTGGGGAGATGCTGATGCTGTTGGCATTACACTACACTGCAAACCAGCTGTCTAGCCAACTGAGCTAACTGGAGAAAGTGAGGTCTGCAGATGCTGGAGATCAGAGATGGAAATGTGTTGCTGGAAAAACACAGCAGGTCAGGCAGCATCTAGGGAACAGGAGAATCGACGTTTCGGGCATTAGCCCTTCTTCAGGAATCCT
>NC_057729.1:61065783-61085522 GCF_004010195.1 Chiloscyllium plagiosum | reverse complement strand
CTCCAGCATCTGCAGACCTCACTTTCTCCTCAAAGATTTCAACCTACTGCGAATCGTCTTACAAGGATGCCTTCCTTGAAGAAGCTCTCTTTCTCCCTCTACAAAGGTCTCAGTGAGTCCCTTTCTCACTGCACCCCCCAGGTCATCTCCTCTGCTCAGAAGCTCTTCAGCCACATTCTCAAACAGACTCGCTACCACAGCCATATCTCCTTCCTCAGCACCTGCCTACGGAACCGACTTATCCCGCACGGACTCCGGACTACGTTCCGACCAACAAAACTTGGACCCAACCAGGACAACCAGTACCTACAACAAATCCGAAGCCTCCAGCAACAGACGTCCCTCCGGATCCTCCGCTCCACGCTTGCAGCCATGCGCCGCTATCTACATTCCCTGCAACTCGACCATTCCTGAAGAAGGGCTAATGCCCGAAACGTCGATTCTCCTGTTCCCTAGATGCTGCCTGACCTGCTGCGTTTTTCCAGCAACACATTTCCATAACTGAGCTAACTGACCCTCCCAGGACTGAGAACACAGTGAACAAGAACAGGAAGATTTCAATTTAATAAACAGAATGTTTTAAAAATAAAAATAATTAAAGCATATGTCAGAAAGGGGAGGAAAACACTGTAAGGAGGGGCCCAGATTAATGTCTAATTTTATTACCTGTCATATACAGATCAAGGTTAAGGATAAATATTTCACAAATAATATTTTGAATTTGAAGACATCAATGGGTGTACAATCTGTGCAATGGGAAAGGCAAATTTTGATTCTTTGGAAAGTGAATGAATGGCAATTGTTCTTGGTGTTTTCACCCATCTCTTTACCTTTGTGTGACCAAACCTATACTGCGTGTGATCGATATCGAGAGAGCCCAGCAATTTCTCTGTTGCTTTTCTGCTGTCAACGAACTTGTCTTCAGGAACAGCAGATGGGTTGAGAATACGGTATCTGTCAATGGAGAAAGGAGACAGGATGAGGGACCAGGATAGGTGTGCTGCTAAACACACATCAAAAATACTGGTATATCTGTGGATTATAAATAATATCCATTAATCCAAATATCTCTCAGCACATCACATTTTGAATTCCATTTGGAGTATAGTGACTGTCATTACGTTGGAATTCCATGATAATGAATGGCTGGGCCAGGTTTGGCAGCAGAATAATCCTCATTAGAATCTTGAACATCAAGAAGTAAAAGGAAGATCAGCTTCTCCAACTCTCCACATCACTGAAATGCCTGGCACTAATCCTATGGATCATATCTCCAGCACTATCACATCCTTCCCAAAGGGTAGTGCCCAGAATTAGACACAGTTCCAGCTGAGACCGAACCAGTGTCTTAAAGAAGGTTACCATAACAGGGCAGCATTGAGTCATAGAGTCATAGATATGTACAGCATGGAAAGTGGCTCAATGGTTAGTACTGCTGTCTCACAGCACCAGGGATCCTTGGGTTTGATTCCAGCCTCGGGTGACTGTCTGTGTGGGTTTCCTCCGGGTGCTCCGATTTCCTCCCACAGTCCAAAGGCATGCAGGTTAAGGTGGAGTGGCCGTGCTAAGTTGTCCAGAGATGCCCAGGCTGGGTGAGTTAGCCATGGAAAATGCAGAGTTACAGAGATGGGGTTGGATCTGGGTGAAATGCTCTTTGGAGGGTCAATGTGGACTTGATGGATCAAATGGCCTACTTCCACACTGCAGGGATTCTCTGATTCTATAACCTCCTTGCTCTATATTATTAAATCTCTGAATTCCACATGCATTTTAACCACTTTACCAACTTGCCCTGCTATATTTAATGATTTGGGAACATAAGCACTTGGGACTCACTGTTCCTCACTCCCTTTAGAATTCAGGTTTAATGTTATTTTGCTTCTCCTCATTCTTTTAGAATAAATTGAGTTTGTGTGTGTGTCTGCATGTTTGTGCATATGTGCATGTGTTTATGTATGATTGCCTGTGTGTGCATGTGAGTGTCAATGTGTGTCTGTCTGTGTGTGCATGTGAGTGTCAATGTGTGTCTGTCTGTGTGTGCATGTATGAGGCATGTTTTTTGTAGAGCTCTCCCAATGTGGAGTGTGAAACCCCAAAATGATTCTTATGACCTCCTGAATTGATTGGGTTTTAATTAAAATTCAGCCACCATAATCCTCCAAGAATAAGGGCAATGGTACTGTTTAGGTTACAGGAGTACAGGGTTTCACTGGGGCTTTCTAAAAGGGAGTGTATTACACCAAGTGAATCAGCATGAGCTCCTACACTGATTAAGTCAATGACATTTAGTTACCACAATTCCCTGATTACAAAACATTTTGTGTCAATTTCTTCACATTGCTCAGTTCTGGAGAGGGATCCCTGGACTCGAAACTTTACTCTTTCTTTCTCCAACAATGAATTTCTCCAGCAATTTCTGTTCTGGTTTATTCCTTAGCTCTGCCTTAGCTATTAATAGAATGAAACACAACGATCATGGGATTTCACGTTCACCATTTAAGGCTGTCAGAGTGAGCCACAGGCAGAAAGATTGGGTGCTTTGGTACAGCTAGTACTTACCGCTGCTTGAAGTCAGCATAAAGTACTCTGTTTGGGAAACCTTTCCGGCAAATCCGGATTCCTTCAAGGACACCATTACACCGCAGCTGGTGAAGGACCAAGAATGGGTCCATTGCACCTGGAAAAGGTACAAGTTTAGGGTCAGATTGACCAAACGAACCCACCATTAACACAGTCTCATTATCAGGAGCCTCTCAATTGCAACCCTTTGAACAGGAACAAGATACATCTAGAAGAGTGATCAGTGAGTGGTTCAATCTCTGACCGGGGTGATAGGTCACAACAGCCATGGTTGTCTCAGCAATTAGTGATCTCATCACAAACCAAGGCTTTAAGAGGAAAGTTTTAAAAGGTTAGGATTGTTTTCACTGGAAATAGTGGCTGAGAGAGGCCTACAGAATTATGATAGGCATAGATAGGGGGGACAGACAGAGGCTTTTTCCCAGGTTTGCAGTTTCAATTACAAAGGGACACAGGTTTGAGGGGAGAGAGGGAAGTTTCAGGGAGATGTACAAGGGAAGTTTTCATGCAGAGAATTGTAAAAGCCTGGAGGGCATTGCTAGAAGAGGTGGTGGAAGCAGGCACGTTGGCAGATTTAAGAGGCATCTGGATGGTTACAATGATAGACAGGGAATAGAGGGATATGGACTAAACAAGGGGAGAAGGTTTGTTTTATAGTTTAGTTAGGGCATGATGATCGGCACAGGCTTGGAGGACTGAAGGATCTGTTCCTGTGCTGTACATCTCTTTTGTTCCTTTGTTTACTTTTATATAACATCATCATGACTTCACGATGAAACCAGAGGCCACAGTCTGAGGATTCCATTTAGGACACAAATGGGGAGAAATGTCTTCACCAGAGAGTGGGGAGCCTGGAGAATTCACTACCTCAGAAAGCAGTCTAGGCCAAAACACTAAATGTTTTCAAGGAAGAATTGGTTACAGTACTTGGGCCTAAAGAGATCAAAGGGTATGGGGTAAAAAAGCAGAACAGACTATTCAGTTGGATGATCAGTCATGATCATAACAAATGGTGGAGCAGGCTCAGAGAACCAAATGACCTACTCCCACACCTCTCTTCTTATGTTTCCATGTCACAAAACACTTTACATCTCATTAAAAACTGTTAATGTGCAGTTGTTGTTGTATTGCAGCCAAAATGTGCACAGCAAGCTCACACAAACAGCAAGAATTTGATCATCTCTTTTAGTTTGTTGGTTGAGGGCTGTGTATTGGTCAGGACATTGTGGAAAACTCCCTTGATCTCACCTGGGAGAGGAGTGAGTATGACTCATTGTGTTCACAGAAGTGGGCAGAGAGAGGTCATGGGATGAGAAATGTCCCATTGGTCAATCCCTAGCCAAGAAATCCTCAAAGCTCCCTCAGAAATGCATCTAAAGAACAATCTAGAAAAAGTATGAATAGAGCAAGTACCTGGAGTCTTGGTTTCATTGGGAATGATGCATCGCACAAAGTGAGGCTGAGTGGATCGCAGGTTGGTCATCAGTTTGTTGAGATTCTCCTAAAGCAATGAGAGAAGAAACGTTGTGACACCAGTCAGCTTCTTTAACCAGTCACACTTGACAAGTTTAGCAGCAGAATCTGCTGAACAATTCTATTCCTAACAATCCATCTTTCAGACAGAAACAAGCCAAAATCACTCTTCCCCAAACTTTCTGCTATCTTGACCTTCCCACCCACCCTGATCCCTGACTCATGCTGAGGCTGTGAGGTCACCAACTCGCTTGTGCAAGCATGTACTTAACATAGATTCTGCCTGGTTAATAAGGAATCCTCTAGTTAATACAGGATTCTATCTGGTTAATAGGAAATTCTCTGGTTAAAAGAACATTCCCTGTGGTTAATAGAAGAGTTTGTCTGGTTTACAGGGAATGCTGCAGTTAATGGGGAATTCTTTCTGGTTAATAAAAAATCCTCTGCTAAGAATCTCTCTGGTTAATAGGGATTTTTCAAGTTTAGTGGGTGATGTTGTGATATTTCTCTGGTTGTCCAGAGCTCTATTAATTGCAAAGGGATATATATCAGATTTGGGATCAGGTTGCGATTATTGAGATGAAATTACGGTTTTGCCCGTCGGGATTTGTCCAACCATCATATCTTTCTGTACTTACCACATTTTACCCTTCAGCAGATAGTGAGATAGAAAGATAGCACAGACTTAAAGTGATGTTCATTCATAAATTAGCTAAACATCACTGCAAGTCTTAACTACCTTCATCTCATTGTCAGTTCAGAAAGCAATCATTAGGTTAGTTCGGATGAGGAAGGCTTTTAGGCCATTTAATATCATCCATCTTTAATCCCAGTATTCCCACTGAGCCAAGCTGCCTCCAAGAGGTCTTAGCAAATGGGTAAGACTGGGATGATCTGTACAACTGCCTGGGAGTAAAGGTCGAAAGCCATGTCTGGTATCTACTGATCAAAGCACGAGATATTTGGGCAGTTAGTGATTCTCAACAAAGGGACTAACATTATGACACTGACCACTAAAGGGGGTTTTTAAATGGAAAATGGCAGTGTTCCAGGACAGCTCTGGTTTCATTGTCTGACTGAGCCAATTCACACAACTCTCACATGATGAAGTTCATCACTTCTACTGATGATGTATTTATTTTTTGAGCAAAATACTGATAAGTATTCACACATTACAATGTGTGTGTGTGAGAGAGAGAGGGACAGACAGACAGAGAGAGAGACAGAGAGAGAGACAGAGACAGACAGAGGCAGGGCTGTTTGTGGCTGATACAGTCATGGAGTCCTCCAGCACAGAGACAGGCCCTTTGGCCCAAACTGGTCCATACTGACCAAAATGTCCATCCATGCTAACCCCAATTCCCTGCACTTGGCCCATATCCTTCTAAACCTTTCTTATTCATGTATTTGTCCACATGCCTTTTAAATGTTCTTCATGTACCTACCTCAACCACTTCCACTGGCAGCTTATTCCATATGCGTACCACCCTCTGTGTAAAAAAAGTTGCCCCTCAAGTTCACTTTTATCCTTCCCCCTCTAACTTTAAACTGATGCCCTCTAACGCTGAGAAAAAGATTCAGTGCATTCACCCTATCCATGCCTCTCGTGATCTTACACACCTCTATAAGATCCCCCCTCAGTCTCCTACGCTCTAAAGAAAAAAGTCCTAGCTTGTCCAATCTCTCTCTATAACTCAGACTGTTGAGTCCTGGCAACAGCCTTGCAAATTTCATCTTTCCAGTTTGATAACATCCTTCCTATGTGACCAAAACTGAACAAATTACTCCAAGTGCGGCCTCACCAATGTCCTGTATAACTGCAACATAACTTCCCAACTTCTATACTCAGTGCACTGACTGATGAAGGCCACAGTGCCAAGAGCGTTCTTCACTGCCCTGTCTACCTGTGATTCCACTTTCAGGGAACTGTGCACCTGAACTCCAAGGTCCCTCTGTTCCACTACACCCCTTACGGCCCTACCATTCACCATGGAACTCCCACCTTGATTTGACTTTCCAAAATGCAAGACCTCACACTTATCTAAATTAAACTCCATTTGCTGTTTCTCGGCCCACTTCCCCAGCTGATCAAGATCCTGCTGCAATTTCTGATAACCTTCCTCTCTGTCCACAATACCACCTATTTTAGTGCCATCTGCAAGCTTACTAATCATTTAGGAGAAAGTGATGCTGGGAATCGAAGAGTGTGGTGTTGAAAAAGCACAGCCAGTCAGGCAGCATCCAGGGAGCAGGAGAGTTAATGTTTTGAACATAAGCTCTTCATCAGGACATCAAACTTATTAATCATGCCTTGTATACTCTCATCCAAAACATTGATATAGATAACAACAGTAATGGGCACAGCAACGATCCCTGAGGCACTCCACTAGTCACAGGCCTCCAGTCCAAAAAGCATCCTTCCAATATTGCCCTTTGCTTCCTATCATCAAGCCAAGTGTATCCAATTTGCCAGCGCTTCTTGGATTCCCTGTGATCTAACCTTCCAGAGCATCCTACCATGTGGAACCTTAGCAAAGGTCCCACTGAGTCCTTACAGATTACATCCGCCACCCTGCCCTCATTAATCTTCCTGTTCACTTCATCAAAGAACTCAAACAAATTTGTGAGGCATGATCTCCCATGCAGAAAGCCATGCTGACTGCTCCTTATCAAACCCTGTCTTTCCCAATGCCTGTATATCTTATCCATGCCTGTATATCTTATCCCTCAGAATCTTCTCACGTAACTTACCCACCACAGATGTTAGGCTTACCTACCACATGATGTGAATGGTTTTCCATAAACGCATCTGAGGAAAGGCTTTTAGTTCATTTTGAAGAATCTCATTCACTGTAAACACTGCTTTGGAAACAAGTGGGAGAGGGTGCCACACTATCTCTCTCTCTCTATCTCCCTCTGTCTATATGTCTGTCCATCTCTCTCCCTCTTGGGAGAGGGCATAGTGCTATCAATGCTGCTCAGGGCTTTGGCTCCTGAATTCAGGGTTAATTATTGGCTGAAGAACCTACGCCTCTGCTCATTGGAGAATGAGATTAGAAATAAATGTTACCATTGATTTTAAATGCAAAACTCAGACCCAGCTGGGAGCTGACAATCTGAACAGTCAGGGTTAGACAGTTTTGGGAATACATATGAATGATATCAATGCAGTAGATAACAGGCCTTGAGAGAGTTCTGTATATCCGTGCTCTGTCTATTTAGGGGGATCTTCACTGTCTTAATGGGGTTAAAATCCAATAACTGTCAGGAAATCTTTTCCTGTGACATGTGCAATGGCAGATTTTTTTTGGAATTGTCTATCTTTGCCTCATGTTTGTGTTTTTACAGATTAGAAAGTACAAATTATGACAGTGAATATTCCAAGAAAGAAAATATCACCTGACTCTGTTTCTGATCAAGACACAGAGACTCACACTCTGCTATTCAGCCATTTCATCAAATCTGAGTAATCTTTCTACAAAATCATTTCAAAACCTCATAAATTGAATGAAAAAAAAGTGAATTATAGAGTAATCTGCAAATCTGGAAGTAGAATTTAAAATTATTCGATCATTTCAATGAAGGGAATTTGAATTAACAGAAAGGGACCATTTTCCTGAAGTTTGGAATCAGGCAGAATGCTGTTTTTTAAATCATGTCCAATATTTCCGGGTCATAAGAGAGAGGTCTTTAAACCAACATTGCTCCCAAGTCTATCCATTTCCTAACCTGTAGCACAGATTCAAACTGCCCCCATTATTAAATATATGAATTTTAGATTATTTAATAACAAACTATGAACAAAGCTTCATATTTCAATCCAAGATTCTCAAAGGTGGAAATTACAATTTTCATTGTCCTATTGGTATTGGTGGGGTCATGTCTTGCCAAGTTACACTGTTTGCTGTGAAAGAAATCTCAGAATTCTGCCAGCTGCATCTGGTAGACAGCAGGCCAGTCTTTACCCTGACAGGGTGGCTAACATTTGACCGGCTGGGATACGCACAAGAGGCCTATTTGATGCTGGATTGAAAGAAACAGAGGAGACTTACTTTATGTAACTGAGAGACAGTCTGGAAAGAGGCAGCTTTCTTGCGTTTTTCCTTTTGGCCAGTCTTGCTCTGCTCCATGGCTGGAATGAAGAGAGAAAATTAAAAATAATAAATTATCCATTCGAGGGCTATCTATCTGTGGATGCAACTGCTTATAGCAGGAAACTCAGCCTACGATAACCCTGGGTCAGTCTGAATGAAGTGAATTAGATATTGAGTCACTGGCTTAAAAAAACAGAAAGACCAAAACAGTCCCCAGTGAGAGGCCAGGCTGTGGCTTGTCTTAAAGCTTAATTAAAATTGATTTATACTGATTCTGGGTTAAGATCTTGGAAATCAGTTCATTCCTCTATTTCTTGACCAACAAGGATTCAGAGGACAGAGATCTGGAACTGACTCTAACTGTAACCTCTACGAGCTGCTGCTGATGGGGACCATTAAGATCAGGCTCAGAAGTCAACATTGGGATTTGGGGTCAGGGGTTCAAATCCTATTTTGGGATCAGGATTGGGTGAGTAGTTAGAGCTCGGGATCTTAAAGGTCAATCTCAAGGTCAGGGTTTAGAGTCAAAACCAGGGAGAGAATTGGGGCTGGTGTTTTGAGTTCAGGTTTGGGACTAGTATCAGGAGCAAGGTCAGGGTTGATGAAGGCCATTGCACTAACTAAAGGAAAATTTTAACCTGAAGGAGCCTGTTTAAAAAAAGTCCCAATTTTACAAATTTTAAAAAATGCACCTAATTCAGCACTGACGTATGATTCATACAAAGCTGCCAACAGTTTGTTTGAAGATTTCTGGAAAACTGCCACCACAGTCTCGTTTAACGGGTCCTTGTTTTTGTCGAGCCATCCAATAATATTGTAAGGGACCTGTGGGAAAATCCAAATAAATCTGAATCGCAAAACCAACCACAAAAAATTCTGTTTCTCTCCTTATGGAGATGATGTTAAATTAAAGATATAAAATTGATGTGCGGTCAGTCTCAACTTACCAAGTATTTACTCTCTCCTCATTTGGACACACTCTCAAACATACATTTCTCACACTTACCACTCCAGCGTAATGAACCAACTCAAAATGAGCCTCATATTTGCGTTTTTTGTCAGGCCGTGGTTTCTGGAGATTGGGTGATTTCCCCAAGTGATTGTCGTACAGTTTTGCTTTGAATGACATGTCAGTGGCTTTCGGGAACATACACTCCTCCTCCAGGATCGATAGAATGCCCATTGGCTGCATCAAACACAAAATCAGTTGACAATCAGAACTGGACAGCCCTCTTCCTCACCAACTCCCTCCCTTTCAAATATTTCCCAGGAGTTGATTCCTGTCACTGTCCTGGCCCTGTCCAGAACCAAGATTATCCCTCCTGATTATGCTCCAGCACGTTTCACCCGGCTGAGACTGAACTGCATTTTCATTGGTGGAAGAAACATCTTAAGGGAGAAAGAGAGAAGGGGAGAGAGGGAGAGAAGTGGTGTAAAATCTCAGGGACAGAAATCCAGGCAGAGGTGGAGATACTCAGGGAGATCTAGAGGTTGGAACCTTAAGTAGTTGGTTGCATGCTGAAAATGTGTTGCTGGAAAAGCGCAACAGGTCAGGCAGCATCCAAGGAACAGGGGAATCGACGTTTCGGGCATAAGCCCTTCTTCCCGAAACGTCCCGAAACGAGAGTAAAGTCGATTCTCCTGCTCCTTGGATGCTGCCTGACCTGCTGCGCTTTTCCAGCAACACGTTTTCAGCTATGATCTCCAGCATCTGCAGTCCTCACTTTCTCCTCCTAGTTGGTTGCATGACCAGCCATGGTTAAGCAATAGGCCTTGTGCAGAATTAGAGGAGGTGATATAGGGCTATAGGGGCTGGAAGGGTTTACAGAGATAGGGAGGGGGTGTAGGGGCTGGAAGAGTTGACAGAGATAGGGAGGGGGTGCAGACTGGGGGAGGTTACAGAGGTAGGCAGGGGTGTAGGGTCCGGAGGAGGTTACAGAAATACGGACGGGTGCAGGGGCCAGAGGAAGTTACAAAGATAGGGAGGGGTGTAGGGTCCAGAGAAGGTGACAGAGCTAGGGAGAGGTGGCCACTGTGACATTAGTAAAGAAGGCTGCTAAGTTTTGATTGGTGAGATTTTGCGAGTAGTAGCCAGTGTCAGTGAATGAGCACTGGGTTTAGGGAAAGGGACTCGCTGAGATTTCTGTGATCCAGGAATAGGGAGGGTGAGTGGATCAAGCCTAGGCTGTCATCTGTCATCTGAAAGAATGATTTTCCACACAAAATGCTCAAAATGATATGATATTGATTGTCTAACAATGACCTGCTATCATTTAACTGAAAGGGATGAATGTTTTGTGAAAGTTTCTACCTTTTCAATCAGATCGATACAAGCCTGAAGATCGAGGCCAAAATCAATGAAGACCCAGTCGATGCCTTCCCTCTTGTACTCTTCCTGCTCCAACACAAACATGTGGTGGTTGAAAAACTGTTGCAGTTTCTCATTCGTAAAGTTGATGCAGAGCTGCTCGAAACTGTTATACTGTCGGACCAGAGAGAGGGAGAAAGAGGGCAAGAGAGAGAGGGCGATGGTGAGAGGCAGATAGAGAGAGATAGCAGAGGAGAGGGGAGCAGTAGGCGAGAGAAGGGGAGGGAAGGAGAGAGAGGAGGGAGGGAGAGAGAGGGAAAGGAGCAGGTGGAAGGAGGGGGGAAGAAAAATACAAAGAGAGGAAGTGGCAGGAAGAGACAGGAGACAGAGAAAGATAGGGGCAAGAGAGAGAGAGGGAGACAGTGGAAGAGAGAAGGAAGGACGATGAGACAGAGGGAGGGAGAGAGTTGAAAGAGGGAAAGAGGGAGACAGGGAATGGGAGTGAAAGAATAAAGGGATGGATAGAATGAATTAGATAAAAAGAGAAAAAGGAGAGAAAGAGACGAACAGAGAGAGGGATGGATGGATATAGAGAGAGAGAAAGACAGAGAGAAATTTAATAATTATTCATTGTGTAATCTCTGTACCTGGTACTTTGTGACAAAGGGAGATAACTCAACTTATTA
This sequence comes from Chiloscyllium plagiosum, assembly GCF_004010195.1. Lineage (NCBI taxonomy): Eukaryota > Metazoa > Chordata > Chondrichthyes > Orectolobiformes > Hemiscylliidae > Chiloscyllium > Chiloscyllium plagiosum. The sequence goes on along the minus strand of NC_057729.1, from coordinate 61,074,381 downwards.
TCTGCAGATTCCGACATGCTGTGGCTTAGGGTGTGACAATTGTGTCATCGAGAGAGAGAGACAGAGAGACAGAGAGAGAGAGACAGAGAGTGCTAGGAGGTTGCTGATGGTGGTAGGGGCACCTTTAACACTCCTATCACCCAAAGCCAGGCATGCAAACATGAGCAAAATGAAGCAGCTGTCTGATTGATTGGAATATGGATCCAGTGGTGTTTACAGCATGAGGCAATTTAGCCCATTTTGTCTACTCTTGGCTCTTTGCAAAACCATGGATACTCTGTTGCTTCTATGTTTTCTATTTTACAAGAGAGGTATAGAAATGAATTATTCATGTTGTTCGAGACTCACATCAAATATCTCAAAGCCTGCAATGTCCAACACTCCAATGAAGAACTGCCTGGATAATTTAGTATCCAAGGTCTTGTTAATGCGTAAAACCAGCCACTTAAACATTCGATCATAAGTAGCTTTGGCAAGGGCACCCACAGCGTAGATTACCTGAAGGAAAAGAAAGTGACATCTCAGGAATAGCAAACCTTCCCTATATCGATATATCACTCAGACCCAGATCAGACACAAAACTACTGAGGCAGTTCAGGATGGAACTTCTGATTTGCTGGCAATAATCATCCAATCCTCAACAAAACCAAAACACTGCAGATTCTGGAGAATGGAAACAAAAACAGAAAATGCTGCAGAAACAGGATTTATGTTTCAAGTATTGGCCTCAAAACATTAACTGTTTCTCTCTCTATGGACGCCGCCAGACCTACTGAATTTCTCCAGCAGTTCGAATCCCACTTAGGAACAGGGCTGCTGCTGGATGACTGGAGAATTGCAAATGTTCCATCCTTGTTTAAAAATGTGTTGGAGTGTAAGGTAAAACTCAGCAACTGCAGGCCAGTCATTGAATCTCTGCAGTGGGAAAGGCTTAAGATCAAAGTGATCATTCACAGCAAAATTACCAGACCATTGGTAGCCCTGTTCCTAAGTGGGATTCGAACTGCTGGAGAAATTCAGTAGGTCTGGCGGAGTCCATAGAGAGAGAAACAGTTAATGTTTTGAGGCCAATACTTGAAACATAAATCCTGTTTCTGCAGCATTTTCTGTTTTTGTTACTAACATAGATTTAACAGAAAACAATATTTAATTAAGTTGCTGAAGTTTATGATGAGATAACAGAGAGTGTTGATGAGGGTAATGCTGTTGATGTGGTGTACATGGATTTCCAGAAGGTGTTTGATAAAGTACTACATGACAGGCTGATGAGTAAGGTCAGAGTTCATGGTTATGGCAGACTCAATCAAGGCTTCCAAAAAAACACTTGGAAAGATCAAGTTTTACATAGTGATGGGGAAGCAGGGGGAGAGTGGGACCCAATCCATTTACATTGCAGATTGCTGGCAGCCAATATAATGGGTCATATGGCCTCCTTCTGCTCTGCAGTCAGAGAGTCATACAGCATAAAACAAACCCTGCTGATCAAAATCACAAACTAAATTAGTTTCACCTGCCTGCACTTGGCCCATATCCCTCCAAAAATGCCTTATTCGTATACTTATCTAAATATCTTTTAAACATTGTAACTGTACCTCCATCTACCACTTCCTCTGGAAGTTCATTCCACACTCAATCCACCCTCTGTATAAAATGTTGCTCCTCATGTCTTTTTTAAATCTTTCTCTTCTCAACTTAAAGATATTCCCCCTAGTTTTAAATTCCCCCATCCTAGGGAAAATACACCTGTCATTCATTTTATCATGTCCCTCATTATTTTATAAACCTCTATAAGGTCAGCCCTCAATCTCCTATGCTCCAGTGAAAAAAGTCCCAGCCTGTTTACCCTATTTTTATAACGCAAACCCTCCATTCCCAGCAACATCCTAGTAAACCTTTCTGAGCCTTCTCCAATTTAATAATGTCCTTCCTATAACAGGGTGACCAGAACTGGACACAATACTCCAGAAGAGATCTTACCAATGTCCTGTACAACCTTAACATGATATTCCAACTCCTATACTCAAAGGTCTGAGCACGGAAGGCAAGTGCGCTAAATCCCTTCTTAACCACCCAGTCTACTTGTGACACAAATGTCAAAGAATTATGTACATGAGCCCCTAGGTGTCTCTGTGTACAATATTACCCAGGGCCCTACCATTAATTGTATAAATTCTGTCCTTGTTTGCTTCAACAAAATGCAATACTTTGCTTTTATCCAAATTAAACTTAATCTGCCACTCCTCAGCCCATTGACCCAATTGATCAGAAGACAGCAAGGAAGTCAGAGTCATTTGATGTGAAACTGGAAAAGTGCAACAGTGTAGACAGCATCCGAGATGCAGCAAGGTCAACCTTTCAGGCTGAACCCCTTCATCAGGACTGAGGAATGGGAGAGGAGCCCAGAAATAATTAGGAGGGAGGTAGGGCTGGGGGAAGGATAGTGATGGTGGTAGGTAGGTGCAGGTAGGGGATGATTGTGATTGGTCAGTAAGAAGGGTGGAGCAGATAGATGAGTAGGAAGATGGACAGGTTTGGTCAGGTCAGGGGAGGTGAGGAGGAGGGGTGGGGCCAGGCATGGGACAAGGCTGGGGGAGGAGGGATTTTGAACGTGGTGAAGTTGATGTGGAGGCCATTGAGTTGTAAGCACCATAGGTGAACTATCAGGTGTTGTTCCTCCAGTTTACATTTGGCCTCACTCTGACAGTGGAAGAGGCTAAGGATGGACATGTCGCTGGGAGAGGCATTAAAGTTGATGGTAACAGTAAGGTCAGGTTAGTTAGTGCTCGCGGAGTATAAATGTTCCATGAACCTGTCCTTGAGTCTGTGTTTGGTCTGACTAAAGCCAAAGAAAACCAGCACTGTAGGTAGGGTTGAGGCGGTTGGGGGAGGGAGTGAGAGGACAGTGAGGGGGAGTGAGGTGGGGGGGGAGAGGTTTGGGGTGTTTATCACTTTTTCATCTTTTTGATGCCCCAAGCAATTTGGAGAGTCCAAAGCAGAGAGAAAAGTAAACTGTTTATTTTTGATAATGGGGACTCTGAAGCTGGACAGTGTGAAATCCCACCTGGGCGACCGTTTGTCCCTTGGTCACATACTCATTGCCGACTTTAACTCGAGGGTGAACAAGGGCCTTCAGGAGATCAGCAGAGCTCAATCCCATCAGATAGGCAGCTTTATCAGCATCTGAAACACAGACTAACCGTTACTGTGGGAACACACACTCACAGTTGTCATGGGAACACACGTTCACCGTTACCCTGGGAACACACTCACTGTTACCCTAGGAATACACACTCACCATCACCATGGGAACACACGCTCACCGTTACCCTGGGAACAGACGCTCACCGTTACCATGGGAACACACGCTCACTGTTACGCTGGGAACACACACTCACCGCTACCCTGGGAACAGACGCTTACCATTACCGTGGAAACACACGCTCACTGTTACGCTGGGAACACATGCTCACCGTTATTGTGAGAACCAGCAGACCCCTCACAACCTCATCCCAACATGGCGCAGAGCCTCGCCTCAGCGTCAACACCCTCTTTCCTAACACTCCAATCTTCCCCTCCCAGAGACAGAAACTCCCTCCCAAAATCCACCCCCTTCCCTCATCCCCATCCTCACACCACTTCAATTTTACTCTGAATCTAACCCTATGCAGTCCCTGTCCTGGGAGTGTTTGATGGGGACAGAGTAGAGGAAGCATTACTCTGTATCTAATCCCATGCTGTAAGTGCCCTGGCAGTGATTATTTGAGGACAGGGACTTACTTTCAGTGCCATCTGGCTCTGCCTGCTCCTCCCGTTGTTTCTGTTTGAACTTCATGTTTCCGAAGTGCATGATCGATCCAACAATTTTGTAACAGCCGTATTTCTCTTCAGTCTCGAAGCCCAGAATGTCCATGGCATGCTAGTCAAAGCAGAAACAAGTGTCAAGGCTTCTTCCTTGCTATATTTATCACTGTATCATTCTCGGACTGTGTTCCATTGCTTAGTCACACTATGACCTTCTGTCGACTTGTTTAGGTGCTAATATTCACTCAGGATTGGCAGCACAAATTGACCATTTGTTTATCCTGAGCCCAACTATCTTCAGCTGCTTCAGCAACGACCTTCCCTCCATCATAAAGTCAGAAGTGGAGATGTCCACCGATAATTGAACAATGTTCAGCAGCATTTGCAACTCCTCAGATACTGATGTTCAAATGCAGCGAGACCTAGACAACGTCCAGGCTTGGCCTGGCAAGTGGCACATGTAATATTCATGCCACACAATGTCAGGTAATGACCATCTCTAACAAGGGAGAGTCCAATCACCGCCTCTTGATATTCAACAACTTCACCATCACTGAATTCCTACTATCAACATCCTGGGAGTTTCTATTGACCAGACACTGAACTGGACTAGTTATTGATATAAAACAAGAGTGCTGAAGCAAGCCTCAGCACAAGCTGGAGGAACAGCATCCCATTTTCCACTTGGGGACTTTGCAGGACTCAATATTGAGTTCCAATAATTTGACAGCCTGACACACTTCCTTCCATGTCTTTTACCCATCCCCACACCCCAGTTCCTATCATGACATGTTTTCTCTCCACAGATGATGCCAGAACTGCTGAGTTTCTCTCGCACTTTCTGTTTTTTTAGTCATATAAACACAGTGCCACAACAGTAGGTCAGAAACTAGGAATACTGTGGCGAGTAACTCACCTCCTAACTTCCCAAAGACAAAAGTGGGTACTGCAGATGCTGGAGATTAGAGTCTAGATTAGACTGGCGCTGGAGAAGCACAGCAGGTCAGGCAGCATCCGAGGAGCAGGAAAGGCTCCTGCCCAAAACGTCGATTTTCCTGCTCTTCGGATGTTGCCTGACTTGCTGTGCTTTTCCAGCACCACTCTAATCTTGACTCCTAACTTCCCAAAGCCTGTCCAACATCTATGAAGCACAAGTTGGGAGTGTGATGGAATATTCCCCACTTGTCTGGATAGGTGCAGCCTCAACAACACTCAAGAAATGTTACACCATCGAAGACAAATCAGCCTGTTTTGCCAAGTGACACATTTGTAGTCAAACATTGTTTGTACGAGAGGATAGGGAACCACAGTGCATCATTTGTGTTGAGGTATGATCAGTCATGATATCCCTGAATAGCAGAATAGGATTAAGGGGTGAAAGGACTCCCTCCTGTCCAGCAATACATGATGTGTACTTGGATATGGAATTGATGATTGAGATGCAAATGCCAAATCTCTGTTTAAAACAACAGATCGCAAAGATTGTTTTGAAAATTCCACTTGTAATTTTGCCATGTATTCATGTAGAGCCTATAATATAGGTGGAAATCCCAAGACATTTCACGGAACATTAGCGGCAATGGTGTCAGAACAGGAAGAGAAACTATTGCAAGTGATTTTCTGGCTGTAATTGGGCAGATACGGATGGAACTGAGTGACAGCATCCATCCCCATCCACCATATCTCACCCACACCCACACACAGCCACAGACAGACACACCCTCCCACAGACAGACACACACACCCACAGACAAACACACACCCTCCCACACCCACACACACCCACAGACAAACACACACCCTCCCACACCCACACACACCCACAGACAAACACACACCCTCCCACACCCACACACACCCACAGACAAACACACACCCTCCCACACCCACACACACCCACAGACAAACACACACCCTCCCACACCCACACACACCCACAGACAAACACACACCCTCCCACACCCACACACACCCACAGACAAACACACACCCTCCCACACCCACACACACCCACAGACAAACACACACCCTCCCACACCCACACACACCCACAGACAAACACACACCCTCCCACACCCACAACACACATCCTCCCACACCCACACACAGCCGCAGACAGACACACCCTCCTACACTCACACCCATACACAGCCACAGACACACACACACCTTCCCACACCCACACACAGCCACAGACACACACGTATACCCTCCCATACCTACACATAGCCACAGACACAGACACACCCTCCCACAACCACACACAGCCATAGACACACACACACCCTCCCATACCCACACAAAGCCACAGCCACAGACACACCCTCCCACACTACAAAGCCACAGATATACCCAGACACACCCACACCCACACATAGCCACAGATACACACACACCTACACACAGCCACAGACACACACCCACAGCCACACCCACAAATAGCCACAGATACCCATACACACACACTCCCACACACACACCCACATACATGTCAGATGACAATGGAGAGGGTGGGGTGGTCAAAATCTGCAGGTACAGGAGGGAAGGTTGGCCCCTTTCACTGTCAGACAGGATGTTATTTGCGACTTTGAGTCGAGTTGTTTTGGTATTGTGGCAGTAGCCTCACTGGAAAGATCCACATATGGAGTTCAGAAAACATGGGAATAGACTTGGGAGTAAGCAACACGTTCAGGGACTTTAAAAAGAAAGGGAAGACTAGAGATTGGCTGATGATTTGGAAATGAGAATATGAGGACTGCATGTGCTGGAGATCTAAAAGTATTTTGAGCATAAGCTCCTCATTCCAAAACATTGACTCTCCAGCTCCTCGGATGCTGCCTGGCCGGCTGATGATATGGAAAGTTAGGAGAGTAGAGGAATTCAAGAAGACCAGGAAATAACTGTGGCTGAGCTTTGGGGTCTGACCCTTGCATTTTGCTTAATGCTTGAGCAATCCAATAGGAAATACTTACATCAGTTGCCGACAGTTCCTCCCCATCATCTAAATTATCAACTGTAACAACCCCTTGTGAGCAGAAATGATAGTCGAAAGGATTGTTATTCACCAGCAGCATGTCTGGAAAAGAGAACATTGAAGAAAGTGATAAAGGCAATTTCTTATAATCCGTGAGGATTTCCTTAACATCTAATTGATTTCAGACTCTATCAGTTTGTGCCCAAAGAATCATTTAATCCAACAATTTAATCCAGACCATAATGATCAGAGCTTTAAGACTAGTCTAGCTCTCTCTGGAGCTGATCAAATGATGGGAGAACTGGAATTTAAAGGGAGGAATGTTGTAGTGATGCACTGAGTCAAACTTACTGCAGAATATTGGTGGTTGAGAAGCTATTGGAGAAAATACTTAGGGAAAGGATTTATGTGCATTTGGAAAAGCATGGCCTAATTCTGGACAGTCAGCATGACTTAGTGCGGGGCATAAATGTCTTACCAACTGGATTGAATTTTTCGAGGAGGTGACAAAGGTGATCGATGAGGGTAGAGCAGTGGATGTTGTCTACATGAATTTTAGTAAGGCTTTCGACAAGGTCCCTCATGGTAGGCTCATCCAGAAGATTAAGATGAATGGGATCCATGGTGAATTGGCCGTGTGGATTCAGACTTGGCTTGGCCATAAAAGGCAGAGTATAGCCGTGAATACAATCCCTACAGTGTGAAAAAACGCTATTCGGCCCAACAAGTCCACACTGGCTCTCTGAAAAGCATCCCACCCAGACTCAATCTACTACCCTTTCCCTGCAACCCTGGCTGATCCACCTAACCTGCACATCTTTGGACTGTGGAATGAAATTGGAGTATCTGGAGAAAACCTATGCAGACACAGGGAGAATGTGCAAACTCTGCACAAACAGTCACCCAAGTGTGGAATTGAACCCAGGTCTCCAGCGCTGTGAGCCACTGTGCCACCCCAAATACCTGAAGGGTATTTTTCAGGCTGGAAAAACACCATGACTAGTGGTGTTCTGCAGGGATCCGTACTGAGATGTCTGCTTTTAGTGATATATATAACTGATTTGGATGAAAATGTAGATGGGTAGGTTAGTAAGTTTGCAAAGATCGGTAGAGTGCAGAGAGTGTAGAAGGTTGTCAAAGGATACAGTGTGATATCGCTCAGATGCAGATATGGGCAGAGAAATAGCAAGTGGAGTTTAATCCAGGTAAATGTGAGATACTGCACTTCGGGAAATCAAATGTTAAAGAAAAATATGCAGTTAATGACAAGACTCTGAACAGCATTGATGTACAGAGGAATCTTGGGGTTGAGTCCATAGCTCCCTGAAAGTGGCCACGCAAGTAGATAGGGTGGTAAAGGTGGCATTTGGCTTGCTTGCCTTTATTTGTCAGGGAATTGAGTTGAAAAGTCTGGATGTCATTTCACAGCTTTATGATTAGGCCACACTTAGAGTATTGTATTTAATTCTAGTCGCCACATTACAAGAAGAATGTGGAGGCTTTGAAGAGGGTGCAGAAGAGGTTTACCAGGATACAGCCTGGATTAGAGGGTATGAGCTACAAGGAGAGGCTAGAAAATCACGGCTTGTTTTCCCTGGAGCGGTGGAGGCTGAGGGGAAACTTGATAAAAGTCTATAAAATAATGAGTTGCATAGATAAAAGAATCTGTTTCCCAGAATTAGAATGTCTAATACTAGGTAACCTGCATTTACGGTGAGAGGGGAAAGTTCAAGGGAGATGTGAAGGGCAAGTATTTTACACAAGGAGTGGTAGGAGTGTGAAACCCGCTGCCAGGGGTGGGGGTGGAGGCAAATACAATTGGT
>NC_057729.1:61049852-61065775 GCF_004010195.1 Chiloscyllium plagiosum | reverse complement strand
TGGAGGGATATGGACCAAAAGCAGGCAGGAGGGATTAGTTTAATTTGGCATCATGTGTGGCACAACGTCACAGGCCAAAGAGCCTGTTCCTGTGCTGTACAGTTCTATGTTCTAACACTGATTGGCAAATCAGCCCTAAACATTCCAGGGTCTGCTTTATAAAGGGCTCAGGTGAGGAGTTTTAGCAGGGCAGGTCACTGCTTTTTTTTTAGATTAGATTACTTACATTATGGAAACGGGCCCTTCAGCCCAACAAGTCCACACCGACCCACCGAAGCGCAATTCACCCAGACCCATTCCCCTACATTTACCCCTTCACCTAACACGACGGGCAATTTAGCATGGCCAATTCACCTAATCTGCACATTTTTGGATTGTGGGAGGAAACCGGAGCACCCAGAGGAAACCCACACAGACACGGGGAGAATGTGCAAACTCCACACAGTCAGCAGCCTGAGGCAGGAATTGAACCCAGGTCTCTGGCGCTGTGAGGCAGCAGTGCTAGCCACTGTGCCACCATGCCACCCATGAAACTCATACTCAATGAGGAGTTTAATTAACTTACAGCAAGGATCCAATACCCCTGAATCAGAATAATTTATGATGTTTCATTATTCGCTTCAGCTTTAACCTTTTGTGATTTTTGTGCAGTTAATGAATTTGTACTTTCACTGCAGTCAGCTCGGTTAGCTGGACAGTTGGTTTGCAATGCAGAGCAATCCGAACAATGTGGGTTCAATTCCTGCACCATGAAGGACTCTCCTTCTCACCCTCTGCTGTAACCTAAGGTGTGTTGACCCTCAGGTTAAATCTTCACCAGTTGTCTCCGTCTGATATGAACGTGGTCCTCTAGGACTATAGCAACTTTACTTTTAACTTTACATTCACTGTCAGTAACTTTATCACAAAGTTAAGTCCAGTAATTAATAGGAGGATCAACATTTCAGGCAAAAAACCCTTCATCAGGGGGCGTTTATGCCCAAAACATCAATTCTCCTGTTCCTCGGATGCTGCAAAACCTGCTGTGCTTTTCCAGCAACACACTCTCAACTCTGACATCCAGCATCTGCAGTCCTCACTTTCTCCAGTAATTAACAGCCTATCTTAAACAATGTAAAAATAAGTATTAAAAGTCTTTTGTTTTTACAGAAAGAGTCAATTTATATTTGGAGCCTCATTCCTTCAGGTTATGAATGGTTATTGGTGATTTTATAGTGTAAAAGTTTTCACTTTAATTGCTTTTTTACTTTATGATTTTGTCTCTTTTCTCCCCCAATGTCATCTTTCTTTTGTTTTCTCTTTCTCTTTCTGTATCCAATTTATCACAAATTCACCCTATTTACACTTCTTTCACTATTAATCTTTAAATTAGACCATTTGGCCCATCAAGTCTGCCTACCATTCAATCGCAGTTGATCTGTCTCTCAAACCCATTCTCCTGCCTTCTCCCTGTAACCCTTAACCACCCCCCTTACTAATCACGACCCTATCTATCTCTGCCTTAAAGACATTCAATGACTTGGCCTCCACAACCCTCTGCAACAATGAGTTCCACAGAGTCACCACCCTCTGGCTGAAGAAATTCCTCCTCATCTCCGTTCTGAAGGGTCATCCCTTCACTCTGAGGCTGTGCCCTCAGGTTCTAGTCTGTCCTACTGGTGGAAACATCTTCTCTATGTCCTCAGATCACAGCCCCCCCCCCCCCCCCTCCTTCTAAGTTCCAGTGTGTACAGAACCAGATTCCTCAAATGCTCCTTATATGACAAACCCTTCATCACTGAGATCATTCTTGTGAACCTCCTCTGGACCCCCTCCAACATCAGCACATCCCTCGTTAGATATGGACCCCAAAACTGCTCATAATATTCCAACTGTGTCTGACCAGAGCCTTATTCAGCCTCAGCAGTACATCTCTGCTTTTGTATTCTAGCCCATTTGAAATGAATGCTAACATTGTATTTACCTTCCTAACTGCCAATGGAACCTCATTGGTTAAGGAGGGAGGCTCATGTTTCTGTCATTCACCCAAGGTCCCATTTTCAACTCACACTCTTGTAATTAGAGTCATAGAGATGTACAGCATGGAAACAGACCCTTCGGTCCAACCCGTCCATGCCGACCAGATATCCCAACCCAATCTAGTCCCACCTGCCAGCACCCGACCATATCCCTCCAAACCCTTCCTATTCATATACCCATCCAAATGCCTCTTAAATGTTGCAATTGTACCAGACTCCACCACATCCTCTGGCAGCTCATTCCACACATGTACCACCCTCTGCGTGAAAAAGTTGCCCCTTAGGTCTGTTTGATATCTTTCCCTCTCACCCTAAACCTATGGACTCTAGTTCTGGACTCCCCGACCCCAGGGAAAAGACTTTGTCTATTTGTCCTATCCATGCCCCTCATAATTTTGTAAACCTCTATAAGGTCACTTCTCAGCCTCCGACGCTCCAGGGAAAACAGCCCCAGCCTGTTCAGCCACTCCCTGTAGATCAGATCCTCCAACCCTGGCAACATCCTTGTAAATCTTTTCTGAACCCTTCCAAGTTTCACATCTTTCTGACAGGAAGGAGACCAGAATTGCACGCAATATTCCAATAGTGGCCTAACCAATGTCCTGTACAGCCGCAACATGACCTCCCAACTCCTGTACTCAATATTCTGACCAATAAAGGAAAGCATACCAAATGCCTTCTTCAATTCACAAAGCAAAACACTTGGTAATCTTCAGTGTGATTTTTTTAAAGCTAAGATGTGACCTTGTCACTAGATTTCTGACTCCTGTAAAATCTGGCCCCAGATTCTTGCAGAGTAACTGGACATGGATAGGATTGGATATTCTTATCTAAATAGCCATTGTTTAGTGTGAAGTTGACAGTGAGTATGAGCAGAATATGAATCTTTGGGGATCACTGGACAGAGAAGAAACAGTCACAATAGTAGTTATCACTTAGCGCTCCCTTGTGACCACCTCAATGTCCAAAGTAAGGGTTAAAATGGCTTGTCTGTGTCTCTCACATTATCACTCTCACCAATTAAGGGTCATAGAGCTGATAGGGTATTTGTCTGGAAAATATTTCAATTTCCAGATTCCCTTACTATACTCCTTATACACTCACAACCATGTCACCAAATTGTGCTTTAACTCCATTTATAAGTTTGCTGTTGATGCCATCATAGTGGGTCAGATCTCATCAACAATGAGACAGAGTAAAGAGATAGAAATAGCCTGGTGTAAAGACAACAATCTTTCCAGTGCCAGCAACTTCAGGAAACGGAGTGGAGAACATGCCCTTGTCTGTATCAATGGTGCTGAGGTGAAGGTGGTCAAGAGTGGGTTATGGGCAGCACGATGGCACAGTGGTTAGCACTGCTGCCTCACAGCGCCAGAGACCCGGGTTCAGTTCCCACCTCAGGCGACTCTCTGCATGGAGTTTGCACATTCTCCTCGTGTCTGCATGGGTTTCCTCCGGGTGCTCTGGTTTCCTCCCACAGTCCAAACAAAAAATGTCCAGGTCAGGTGAATTGGCCATACTAAATTACCCGTAGTGTTAGGTGAAGGGGTAAATGTAGGGGAATAGGTCTGGATGGGTTGCACTTCGGCAGGTCGGTGTGGACTTGTTGGGCTGAAGGGCCTGTTTCCACACTGTAAGTAATCTAAAAAGAGCTTCAAGTTCCTTGGAGTCACTATCACCAACAATCGATCCTGGTCCATCCACATCGACACCAGAGTCAAGAAAGCACACCAACACCTCTACCTCCTCAGGAGGCTAAAGAAATTCAGCTTGTTCACAAAGATTCTTCCCAATTTTTATAGATGGACCATAGAAAGCATCCTATCCAGATGCATCACAGCGCGGTATGGCAACTGCTGTACCCAAGACTGCAGGAAATTATAGAGAGTTGTGAACAGAGCCCAGTTCATCACACAAACCCGCCTTCCATCCAGTAACTCTATTTACACTTCCCGCTGCCTCAGGAAAGCAGCCAACATCATCAAAGACCCCCCCCCCCTCACATCCCTCTTATACTCCTTTCCACCCCCTTCCATTGGTCAGAAGATATGTGTTTTCAAACATTTGTACCAATAGATTAATAACAGCTTCTTCCCTACAGTTATCAGACCTATGAACAGACCTCCCATATGTTAGAATTTATCTTTCTCTCCACCTTCTCTGTAGCTGTAACATTATATTCTGTTCTATTACCTTGATGTACTTAAGAAAGATATGATTTGTCTGGATAGCACACAGAACAATACTTTTCACTGTATCTCGGTACATGTGTCAATAATAAATCAGATCAAAGTTTTTTTGGGGAAAAATGTTAATTTGTGTTTATTCATACTTACCAAAGAGCTCAGGCTTTTTGCCAGAAAAGATCTGGTAATAAATATGGTAACTCCTTTCCCCAGGCTGTTGGAAGATTACCCGAGATTTTTCTAGAAGATCTGAAAGTTAGAGGTTTGAATTATTACAGAGCAGTACATTCAGATATCACCAAATTTCATTGAGCAGATAACTGCAGTTAGAAATGTCTTGAACACAATGGAGCTGCTGAAAGGACAGTGCAACTTGACATTACCTTCTAGAACAGAGGATTGTGATGGCAGCATTTGACAATGGCTCATCTATAATAATTAGTCACAACTGAGTTCTGCACGTTTATGTCACTACTCAGCCTCCTCTTTTCAGAAGAAAAGCCTGTTCAAGTTTTACTGAAGAATTTCACACTCATCTTATCTTTACTCATATTTCTAAGAGCCAGTGATAAAGAGTAGAATGTTCGAGTCTTTGCTCTAATGTCCTGCCCGTGCAAGTCACTAAACTTGCAAGGTTTTTGTTGAAGTCTGTTTTTTGTTGAAGTCTGGTCAACTCAACTGATTCAGGAAACACAATCCTGAGATGGTCCTCCAATTGTTCTTTCAAAAGAAAGAGATAGGTTTTATGCTGGGCTCAACAAGAGGGAAGAGATCAGATGGAGAGCTTGTTGTTAGCAGGCTTCTCTCCAAAATGAATCAGGTAAAATAAGAACCAAGCTAATTGTTGTTATAAACAACCCAGAAGGGGGTGTACAGAAACTCAAGCAGCTATCACCAGCCATTTAATTTCCAGGAAGCCTTGTTAAAATAACTTCCAATGTCCACAGTGAACCTTCAATTACCTCTTTTTAAAAAAACACTCCAGGTATGTCCACAAAATTTGAAATAAATTCATTTTCCCACAACCTTTCAAAACTTTGAGTTCTTTAATCAATGAAACATAAAATGACTTTGTAGTAAAAGAGGTTGAAGACTTCTCCAGGTAGACCAACCATAATAAAACTTAGTAAAAAGACATAAGATGTAATAAAACTCCAGAACTCTGCTTGATCTAACTATGAATTAAACAAATCTTGTCTTCCAATGTTTCCAATGTGGCAAGTTTATAATTTTGATGCAATGGCATGATTGAGGTCTTTCAAATGGCGAAGGGATTTGATCGAGTAGTTGGAGAGAAAAACAGAATTAGGGTCATAAATCTGTATATTCTGGGTAAATCCAGAAGAGACTCATTTCTGCTCAAATCCCAGTTCCATTCCAAAGAGAAGAGCTTAAGTTGTGATTGGTTACAATCATACAATGGTTACATTTTACAAGTGCAAGTTGGTCCAATCTATCACTTACTATCAAACCATACCTCAGCTGTACTGAACTTGCTTCTCTACTTCACATTAGACAGAGTTGCCCTCAATGGGCATTGCAATGTGTTTAATTAATGGAAACACGTGTTTATTCATGGTAGTTAAAAAAATTGGGTAATTTTAAATTGTTTAATTAATACTATGGTGACTTTGTTAAAAAAAGGATCAGAACAGTTTACTGATTCTGTTAACTCTAAAGTCTTTAGGGTTTTTCCAGGTGCCGTTCATTCAGGTACATTAAACCCAGTAGAAAAAGGCTTTTATCTCATTAGTTTGGCCAAAAATGTTCATCAAACTGTATGAACTGCTGCAGTATTATGGAAAATAAAGAACATGAAAGCATGGGAAGGGTTAAAGCATGAAGACCACTGGCGAAAAAATCAAAAGAGAAATACTGGAAAATCTCAGCAGGTCTGGCAGCATCTGTAAGGAGAGAAAAGAGCTGACATTTCGAGTCTAACTGACCCTTTGTCAAAGCTAAAAAAAGGGAGAAATAGGGAGGTATTTATACTCGGCTGAGAGAAGGTGAGTCCTGGCTCCAGAAGCAAAGGTAGCAATAAAGAGGTGATAATGACAGTGCATAGAGAGATTACAGGGAGATTAGGAGCTGTGAATGACCAAGACCACTGGCGATCTGTTGCAAGGAGTCTGTGGAATGCAACATTAGCCAAAAGGTCACTGTGGCAGGATGGGGTCACTGTGGCAGGATGGGGTTGCTGTGGCAGGATGGGGTCACTGTGGCAGGATGGGGTCGCTATGGCAGGATGGGGTCACTGTGGCAGGATGGGGTTGCTGTGGCAGGATGGGGTCACTGTGGCAGGATGGGGTCACTGTGGCAGGATGGGGTCGCTGTGGCAGGATGGGGTCACTGTGGCAGGATGGGGTCACTGTGGGAGGGGGGTCGCTGTGGGAGGAGGGGGGGACTTTCGCTGTGGCAGGATGGGGTCACTGTGGCAGGATGGGGTCACTGTGGAAGGCAGGATGGGATAAGAATAGGGGCGGCACAGTGGCACAGTGGTTAGCACTGCTGCCTCACAGAGTCAGAGACCCGGGTTCAATTCCCGCCTCAGGCGACTCTCTGTGTGGAGTTTGCACGTTCTCCCCGTGTCTGCGTGGGTTTCCACCGGGTGCTCCGGTTTCCTCCCACAGTCCAAAAATGTGCAGGTTAGGTGAATTGGCCATGCTAAATTGCCCATAGTGTTAGGTGAAGGGGTAAATGTAGGAGAATGGGTCTAGGTGGGTTGCGCTTCGGCAGGTCGGTGTGGACTTGTTGGGCCGAAGGGCCTGTTTCCACACTGTAAGTAATCTAATCTAATCTAATCTAATCTAATCCTACACCAATTAGCAGAGTCAGGTTGAGGCTGAAAGGTCACTATGGCGGGATGAGATAGCATAGTTAGTAAAGTCAACCTCGCCTGCTAAATATCGTCATGGCAGGTTGTAGCAATACATTTTTGGGACATGACATTAAATATCTAATTAATAGTTAGTAGAGTCAGCCTGCTTGAAACCCTTGACAATAAATATCTAATCATGACATTAGGAAAATATTAAGTAGGGTCTGGAATGAAAGACCATTGTTGCAGAGCTGACAATAAAATGTCTAATCTGTGGGCGGCACGGTGGCACAGTGGTTAGCACTGCTGCCTCACAGCGCCAGAGACCCGGTTCAATTCCCGCCTCAGGCGACTGACTGTGTGGAGTTTGCACGTTCTCCCCGTGTCTGCGTGGGTTTCCTCCGGGTGCTCCAGTTTCCTCCCACAGTCCAAAGATGTGCAGGTCAGGTGAATTGACCATGCTAAATTGCCCGTAGTGTTAGGTTAGGGGTATGGGTGGGTTGCGCTTCGGCGAGTCGGTGTGGACTTGTTGGGCCGAAGGGCCTGTTTCCACACTGTAATGTAATCTAATCTAATCTAAAATCTTGACATTACAATAACATTAAGTAGAATGTAGGAAATACCATAGTGGCAGAATTAAAGAGATAATGGGAATTAACACCATTGGTTTATTGTATAGCTGGAGTGAGGTAATTCTGATTAACACAGTTGGACATGCTGATAAGCTAACAGAAACATGATAAGAAAGATATAAAAACCCACAGACTCTGAGGTTCAGGAGCATTCAAGAATTTGCTTTCTGAGTGTCATGGTTTTTTGTTTGCAAATAAAATACCTATTCCTTGAAGAACTCTCTGCGTCTCCTGGTGATTCTCTACATTTTCTCCACGACAGTATCTACGGCTTCCCGTCCCCACACCAACTCCCACTTCTCAAACCACCTCTCCCTAAATCTCTCCATTTCTCTCTCTCTCTCTCTCCCCCACCACCCTGTCGCCTCACACCAACCCTTCAGCCAAGTTTCCACTCACTTACAGATGTCAATGTCAGCTGATGCCAGTTTCCCTGTGGGACCAAAGTGGATCCGGATAAACTTCCCCTGCACAAAGGTAATAGGAACGATATAGAGATTACAGCACAGAAATGGTTAAATCAGAGAGTGGGATTCATTCATTAAATGCAGAATGTGTGAAAATCTTTAAACTAAGGTAGCAAGTCATCAGTAAAACTGTTTGTTGAAACTTTATTGCTGGAACAGCACAGCAGGTCAGGCAGCATCCAGGGAACAGGAGATTCGATGTTTCGGGCACAGGCCCTTCCTGAAGAAGGGCCTGTGCCCGAAACGTCGAATCTCCTGTTCCCTGGATGCTGCCTGACCTGCTGTGCTGTTCCAGCAATAAAGTTTCAACTTTGATCTCCAGCATCTGCAGACCTCACTTTCTCCCAGTAAAACTGTTTGAACTTCCTAGTTTCAAATGAAGCTTTTCAGATTGCACAATATATTGTCTGGCATTAACTGTCTAATTATTTGAATCTTGCTGAAAAAGATCCATTCTGTTGAAGCTTTTTACTGTGTACTCATCAGAATGAATGTGCAGGAATACCAAATCTCAAAGGGAGCAACAATTTCTATTGCATGAGAAGAGAGTGCCGATTATTGTTTAACATGTTGCCAATTGTATGAAAGAAGATGTATATTTCATTAAATACATACAAAACGGGAAGAGTTGTCATTTCTTAACGTCTTGGCGTTGCCAAAAGCTTCCATTGCTGGGTTTGCCTCAATGATCTGATCCTCCAGGGTACCCTAAGAATTGGAGAAACACATTTGAAGATGAACTGTGTAAAGTATCCCTGATACTCACATAAATTAATCAAGAAACTCTTCTGGAAATAGCTCAAAATCTCACCCCTTTTTAACAACCCTCCTACTCTACCCATTCTCTCGGCCAATTACCTCCATCTGGATTTAAATTGTCCCATGGTTCACTGACATTTGGCAAACCATCTTAAATTTTTAGAAATTTTTCTCTTCTAACTCATGCAATATGATATAAACAACTCCAAATCTTGCTGCGGTGCATGGGCTATTAGGACAGAGACATGATTAGCAATTGGTTAACAATTGGATTGAGGTTATGATTTGGGGGCAGGGGTGTTTGGTTGAGCCAGGGTTAAGGTTATGATATTGAAGTTACAGGTGGCAATCAGTCAATTATTGTGTGGAATTTTACAAAGAACCTGCTCACAAGGTCAGAACTACACAAAGAAATTCCACCCAGTCATGGCAGAAACACTAATCTTACCCCAGTCTTTGTTGCTGGTTGAGACTGCAAGGAAAAACAGAAAAAAATAAATCTCCTTGGATTAAAACAGGAAACACTGAAAAAAAATTTGCAATTTTATTTTGAAAAATAAGAACAGCACAGGTATAAAAATTATCTTTAAAAAGTTTTGTTTTAAAAATATACAAAAAGAGGAGAAAAATCTCTAGGGCAAAAAGTATTTACTCAATAAAGAACAAACTGTGTATAAATTACTCAACATTAAAGCAGATGCCAAAATATTTTTTTATCAGAAAAAAGCAAAAATGCAAAATAAAAATTGAAGAAGTTTGAAAGAGTTGATCTTACGCCCTTCTTTCCACCTCCTTCGCCCAAGGCAGCTACAATTGCAAAGTACTGAATAACACGTTTCGTGTTGACAGTTTTCCCAGCTCCAGACTCACCACTGGGAAAGGTCAAAATCCAGGGAGGGAAAAAAGTGAAAAAGTTAAACCCCAAAAAATAAAAAGTAAGTAACAAAATATTCATAATCATTCAAAATATCAAATATAAAAACAGAGAATAGCATTCAGTTTGTTATTCTCAGTGTTAAAAAGGATCTGTGTCTTTTTTGTGCTGAATGAGTTGTGGCCTGTTGGTAAACAAGATTAATCCATTACAAAATGATTCATATAATCCATTATAAAATGGCTTTTGATGAAATTATTTTGGGCAATCAGTTTATCTGTCCCCCTGTCTATTCTCTGTGTCCCTCAATGTCACTGTCAGTTTCTCTCTCTCTCTGTCTGTTTGATTGTCTCCATCTCTGGCACTCATCTATAGGAGAGGGACTGATGGTAGACAAATTGTGATTGGGTTTGATTTTAGGATTACAATGGGTTCAACGAATCTCTCCAACATGGCCTGCTCCAATTTCAGAAAGCCCCCTTTCTGATGACCTTCAATGGCATGTAGTTGATTACCAGAATGGAGACAACATAGACTGCACTGAAAACAGACACTTCCTACAAAGTCTTCAAACAGGTATCTGGCTCCTTCTGCAAATCATCCGAGGCGTTCCAAAATTAATTCAGATTTTTAATGTATTTATTACATTATAAATTTATTCTCAGCTTCTACGTTTAATTGCTCGGGAACTAAAATGGACACACATGGTGATTTGGGGAAATCAATAAACTTATTTTACAGAATGGAGCTTGATCCATCAATAACTAATAATAACAAATTTCACGTGTTAAAATCTATGGGTTAATTTGCATTAGAGACAAAAGCAAGGCTTCCCATTTTCTATTTGGACAAGCCAATGTTCTGGAGTAGCCCTGCACAAAGAGCTGTTGATGAGTGAAATGACACCTGGATCAGACCAAGGTGCTCAAATGCCATCTCTGGCAGCAGAGCGCAATTGCAGCATGATAAGTTTACATGGGAACTTTCCATTATAAATATGGTCAGAAATGTATAAAATATGTGAATTTATAAAGAAGTCTGTTATAATAACACAGAATTGCACAATGTTACACGGTCAGATTGCAGTCACACAATTTGGTTAAATTCTGTGAGATAACACCACCAACAGCAAAATCCCAAAACAAATTTTGAGTCGAAAAGCTGGGAAAGTGTTGATCAAGATTAATATGTGACATAATACTAAGGTTATTATGGGATAATGCTGATCAATCACACAGTTTATTATAAACAATATTTGAGGCTACTCACAGGGCTGTTAACTCAAAACTAAACTTCAGCTCTTTTCAATGAACTCACTTACATTTCAACTTTAACCACAAATTAGTTTATAAATATTATTAAAATATGAAATTTAAGCACTCACGTAATCAGCATTGACTGGTTCTCCCGATCTGGAAAAATTGAGTTATAATTAATGATTTTCCCAGACTCTCCCTTTCTCCTAGCCTGCTGTATTACTTTCTGCTGATCAATACAGAAGGGTCATTTGCTGATAATCACAACTTATCTGCAATCAGCTAACCCACTTATATACTGTTCCCCATGTGCGTCTGTTTTCAGAGCAGAGGCTCCAATGATGATGCTACTTACTGCGAACCATGTCGTTATACGCATTATCAGCAATGGAGTAGATATGAGGTGGTGCCTCTGAACGTCTCTTGCCCTTGTAGGCAGCGACCACGGGAGCACTGTACACCGGGAGCCATTTATATGGATTCACGGTCACACAGAACAACCCTGAGTAGGTCTGTCAGGAAGGAAGGCACAGAATCAGACCAAGCATTTCTACTTCATGTTACTTTCATTAAGAGTCAGATAATCAGCTGAAACAATTTTAAAAAGTTCTTTCTTGGGATGTGGGTATTGATGGTAAAACCGATTTCTTTGGGTTGTCTTTACATCTCCATAAATGGAATCAGATTCTGCCCAGATGTTGAAATGGTCCTTGTACATTAGCTACAAGAAATCATCATGATTTGGGCTGTTTTAATGCAACTCCCAACGAGTCTCAATGGAACAGGAAGCTGCTTTCATATAGTTAATTCTCTATCTCCCCTCTGAGACTCAGGTTGGATGCTGCAAAGTGTCAGCCATCTTTCACTGATGGCCCAGACTGAGTGTGACCTAGCTGCAGAAGGAATGCTGCCAGACCCAGCAATTTCTGTTTTTGTTTCAGAAAATCAGCAAGTTTGGGATGGAATATTTTAGAACTTGTGGTTTGTGAGGTTGTTTATTCTAAAAGGTGGGGACCAAGAATCTCAGAAGTGGATAGTGCAGCAGGTTGTCAAAGGATACAGCAGGATATACAGGTCATTCTACTATAACATATCTTTCATTATCGCGAATTCGCTATAATGCAATTGATGAATCGGGAACACTTTCGAAAATGCAAACTTTTAAAAATATGTTGGCTGTAAAGCAATTACATCACCAGCATTTCACCGTGCTGTTTCTAAAGCACGATTATTCTATAATGCAGGGTTGCACAAGAACACAACCATGGGATTATAGAAAATCTACCTGTGGATCAATTGGAAAGTTGGGCGGAGAAATGTCAGATGGAGTTTAATCTGGACAAGTGTGAGGTGATGCATTTTGAAAGGTCAAATGCAAGAGGAAAGTATGCAGTAAATGGCAGAGCCCTTAGGAATATTGACATACAGAGGGATCTTGGTGTGCAAGTCCATAGCTCCCTGAAAGTGGCAACACAAGGGCATGAGGTGATAAAGAAGGTGAGGTGCTTTCCTTCTTCACTCGGGGCACGGAGTATAAAACTTGGCAAATCATGCTGCAGCTGCATGAAACTTCAGTCAGGCAACATTTGGAGTATTGTGTGCAGTTCTGGTCACCTCACTACAGGAAGGATGTGGAGGTTTTGGTGAGGGTGCAAAACAGGTTTACCAGGATATTGCCTGGATTGGAATGTATTAGCTATAAGGAGAGTTTGGACAAACTTGGAATGTTGTAGTTAGAGCATTGGAGGCTGAGAAGGTGAACTGACTCAAGTATATAAAAATGAGAGGCATGGATAAGGTGGATAGTTGGAGTCTTTTTCCTAGGGTGGAAACATCAAATACTACGGGGCATAGGTCTAAGGTGAGAGGGGACAAGTTTAAAGGAGATGTGTGAGGCATGATTTTTACACAAAGGGTGATAAGTGCCTGAATTGTGCTGCCAGGGAAGATGGAACAAGCAGGAACAACAGCAACATTTAAGAGGTATTTAGACAGACACATGAACAGGCAGGGAATGGAAGGATAAGGACTAGATGGGATTACTACAGAACAGTATCATAGTCGGTATAGACAATGTGGGCTGAAGGGCCCATTTCTGTGCTGTACTGTTCCAGGTTCTATGGAATTTAGATCAGAGCTACCCCACAATGCATCATGTTCCTGACCCTGTGAACCTTTCCTTTATCGTCAGAAGGAAAGTGGCCAATGCTGTCTTTTCTTCTGACTATTCTGGGAACACTTCTTTGATTGGATATATGGGTGGGTGCTGTTTGGGAGAACGATAAACACCCTCTTATTCAGGAAAATAGAAACTTCCAGAGGGCGGTTAGTAACAACCTCAGACTGCTGGCCCCTGACCTTCAGACTCCACCCCTGACTCCAGTCAGAAAGGAGCATAATTTAGTGTCATGGCCACACTGTGACTAAATCAGACACTGACTCCAATCGAGTCAGGAATATTTGGAGGTTATTGGTGGTTAACATATTGCATGTTGTCTTTGTCCTTGTGACCAGGGTTTATTCTACATGGGCAGCATTGTCTGGGGCTCCAATGGGAGAAGACACGTTACTGGAATGTTCTACCAAGCCAGATTGGGATTCTCCAGTCTTACAGCTGAATTCAGTTTGAAGCTCAGAGTCACATCAGGGAATTCTGACAGAGTGGCTTGAACACAGAGTCACACAAAATGAGAGAATTGTTCAGATACAGGAAGACGCCATTTGGCCCATCACCTTCGCACTGCCTCTGAGTCAGCATTATGAATTCATGCCAATCTCCTGCCTCCTCCCTATAACCTGCACATTGTTTTGATTTAAATAATCATCAAACTCCCCCAGAAGGCCTCAATTGAACCCAATCACACAGCTCACATTTTATTAAAAGTTTTAGTTTTAATAATTGGTTATTCTTACATAAATCATCCAGTTACTGTATCGCCGGCGGAGATTGGTCAACACTGAAGCTTCGTTCAGGTTGGTTAACATGGCCATGTCTTCAATCATATCGAACTTGGGAGGGTTCATCTGCTGAATGTCATCTTCTTTAATTGTTATAGTCTAAAGGAAGACAGGGAAAAAAAAACAGGCTCAATAGCAAGCTGGCTGCATTTGAATGATATCATAATAACAATTGTAAGAAATAGTTTGTAATAATGGGCAGTGAATCATTGGACTAGATAAAATGCAGCAGGCTCCATCACTAGTGTAGAAGAAACACCTGAAGTGGAACTGTCACAAATGTAGCATCTCCAATTGGAGAAATGATTCACAAAACAGATCCACCTTGGCCACTTGAGCTGGAGCTGAGAGTGAACAATTGAAAAGGTCTCCTCAGAGACCAGCAAAGAGCAGTCAGCAAGGTGAGAGCAATGTCCAACACCATAGTGAACACAGACAATGCTGGCAGTCCTCAGCTGGCCAGACAGTGTGTGTGAGTCGATGTAGACTGAAACAGAAAGAGATGCTGATGAAAGGTTATCGACCTGAAATATTAATTCAATTTCTCTCTTTGCAGATACAGCCTGAGCTGCCCAGTATCACTGGCTTTCTATTTTTACTTTAGATTTCCAGCATCTGCAGTATTTCATTTCTCGATCCAAGGTTGCAAAAGGTTTCTCAAAGGTTGTGGGTAATAGACGCAATGTTTAATTTCAAAGGAAACTCGAGATACAAGATGCTTTCATTTCTGAGAGTAATATAAGAAAGTGGAACTTTATTACAGATTAATCTAGAACATGGATCAAGCTAAACTATAAATTATTAACAAGGAATAATGGAAGATTTCTGAGTTGATGTCAAAAGGATCTTTATCCCATAAAAAGATCAACACTTGGCTGAGATAACAATCTCACACTCATTCAGTCACTTAGTACCATGAGGAGGCTATAGGAAGCAGACCCTGGATTGGAGGCTGGTGTGTGGGCAATGGGCAGATCCAGACAGTAGATGGAGACAGCACAGTAAAATCTAACCACAGATGGACCCGGGACAGTTGATGTTCAGAAACCTTTGTTATGCAATGGGCTAGTTCCCACTTACTTTGCCATTTTTGGTTTCCACAGTGACTTTTCCACCATTAACTTCTTTAATCTCAGCTTCCACATAAGCTTCCTTTTCATCAGGAACCCAGCAACGTTTCTTGCCTGAAGATGAGAGTAGCCAAGAACAAATTAATACATGATCAATCACACATTAATTCATCACCTCTCAATCTGACATGAAACAATGAGAGGTTTTGCTTAAAGGAGTGTGTGAACTCATTGAAGGTGACATTAGAAAACTGCAAGGCTGGAAACCAGCAGGAGGGGTCCTTTCCTTTGTTATTGACAACAGAGAGACAAAAGCAGGAAGACGATGTGAAGCATTTATAAATTACTCTTGGGGCTGAGCTGGAGATCTGCAGTCAATTCTGGCCCCACACTTTGCAAAGGAAGTGATAGCTAGTGTACTGGAAATGCACTTGGGCGATGTGTAGTGAGTTCTTGTGATGGGAACACATTGCCTGAACAGGTGGTGGGAACAGATTAAGACCATAAGAGCTAGGAGCAGGAGTAGGCCATCTGGCCCTGCGGTCGTGCTCCACCATTCAATAAAATCATGGCGGATCTTTTCATGGGCTCAGCTCCACTGACCCGCACTCTCACCATGACCCTTAATTCCTTTACTGTTCAAAAAATATCGATCTTAGCTTTAAAAACATTTACTGAAGTAGGCTGGGGGAGGGGTGGAGGTAGGCTCGGGAATGGGGTTGGGACTGGGGGAGAGGCAGAGCCTGAGGGCTGGAGCAGGGCCTGGTGGAAGGGCAGGGCCTTGGTGGGGAAGGAGAACCTGGGGTGGAGAGGCAGGCCTGGGGGAGAGCAGGACCAGGTGGTGGGGTCTGGGGGAGGGGATGACCTGGGGGTGGGGCAGGGCCT
>NC_057729.1:61048052-61049683 GCF_004010195.1 Chiloscyllium plagiosum | reverse complement strand
GCCTCCACCATTTCCTCTGGCAGCTCATTCCATACACGTACCACCCTCTGTGTGAAAAAGTTGCCCCATAGGTCTCTTTTATATCTTTCCCCTCTCACCCTAAACCTATGCCCTCTAGTTCTGGACTTCCCCACCCCAGGGAAAATACTTTGTCAATTTATCCTATCCATGCCCCTCATAATTTTGTAAACCTCAATAAGGTCACCCCTTGCCTGAACCTTGCCTAAATATTGCCTGAACTTTTTCAACTTTCACAACATCTTTCCGATAGGAACAAGTATTAATTGTTCCTAACTCATGATGTGATGTTAACAAGTCCCCAAGGATAGAATGCTCAGTTTCTGCTCAATGTCACGTACTGCCCTGTGCTCTCTCACTAAGAACATATTAATGAGGAATACATGGTAGAGAACTTTGGGCGGCACGGTGGCACAGTGGTTAGCACTGCTGCCTCACAGCACCAGAGACCCGGGTTCAATACCCGCCTCAGGCGATTGACTGTGTGGAGTTTGCACGTTCTCCCCGTGTCTGCGTGGGTTTCCTCCGGGTGCTCCGGTTTCCTCCCACAGTCCAAAGATGTGCAGGTTAGGTGAATTGGCCATGCTAAATTGCCCGTAGTGTTAGGTAAGGGGTAAATGTAGGGGTATGGGTGGGTTGCGCTTCCGCGGGGCGGTGTGGACTTGTTGGGCCGAAGGGCCTGTTTCCACACTGTAAGTAATCTAATCTAAACTTGATGAATTTTTCTCAGGCTTTATTACTCAACCTTCTGCCTGATTGAGTGGACAGCATACATACCAGATCATTGACTCCGTGGCAGTCAAACTGCTCCTTACCATCAAAGGCAATGGTTTGTAAAACCATTAACTCCTTATCACTTTTCCTCAGGAAAGGGGCAGCCTCCCCAAATTCTGACATATCGTGCATTGACATGTTGGCTAATTTTCACAGCAGTAGCAACAGCAACCAGAGTTGATTGATGCAGAGAGTGTTCAGGGCTGGGGAGTAGAAACAGAGTCAGTAAGAATTCAGACAGTTCTCATCGAGTTACAAAGCACGATAACAGACCCTTCGGTCCAACCTGTCTGCATCAACCAGATATCCCGATCCAACCTCGTCCCATTTGCCAGCATTTGGCCCATATCCCTCTAAACCCTTATTATTCACTTACCCATCCAGATGCCTTTTAAATGCTGCAATTGTACCAGCTTCCACCACTTCCTCTGGCAGCTCACCCTCTATGTGAAAAAGTCATCCCTCAGGTCCCTTTCCACTCTC
Source organism: Chiloscyllium plagiosum (assembly GCF_004010195.1). Lineage (NCBI taxonomy): Eukaryota > Metazoa > Chordata > Chondrichthyes > Orectolobiformes > Hemiscylliidae > Chiloscyllium > Chiloscyllium plagiosum. Next base: position 61,048,408 of record NC_057729.1, on the reverse strand, counting down.
ACTTTAAACCAATGCCCTCCAGTTTTGGACACCTCCACCCTGGGGAAATGACCTTGATTTTTTCACTCTATCCTTGACCTGCATGATTTCATGAACCCCTATAAGGTCACTCCTCAGCGTCTGAGGAAAGAAGCCTCTCCCTATAGCTCAAACCCTCCAGTCCCGGCAACATTCTTGTAAATTCCTCTGAATAGTCTGCATGTTGGAGTCAGGTAGCACCCAACCCCCTCACTCACTCCACAGTTTGTAACCAGCTGAGCTTGTGCTTTCAATTCACCCCACCCATTACCCCAAACAATACCCCCCAGCAGCTCACCCATTACCCCAGCCATTACCCCACCTATCACCCCAATCAT
>NC_057729.1:61046611-61047837 GCF_004010195.1 Chiloscyllium plagiosum | reverse complement strand
CCATTACACCACCCATCACCCCACCCATTACCTCACCCATCACCCCTTAACTTACCCTACCCATCACCCCTTAACTTACCCCAACCATCACCCCTTAACTTACCCTACCCATCACCACCCATCACCCCTTTACTTACCCCACCCATTACCCCATTGACAATCCTATAAATTACCCATCAATTATGTCATAAACCTAATATCCCATCTATTGATTACCCCATTAAATACCCCTTTGTCTTGCTATTTATCTTTATTTCTCACACCTGGCAGAGGGTAACTAGAGGTAAAAACAATGACTGCAGATGCTGGAAGCCAGATTCTGGATTAGAGTGGTGCTGGAAAAGCACAGAAGTTCATCCAGCACCACTCTAATCCAGAGGGTAAGTAGAGCAAATAAGGATGTCATTCAGCCCATCAAATGCATGCTGGTATTATGAGAAATTGACCACTTCCCACTGAGCAAGCTCCCAGTCCCTGTTCATCGGCGACTGCTTCTCCGTTGACGATGATGACACTGTCACTGCTGCTTTCTGGAAATGGGGACAGTCAATCTTGGGGCTCACTTTCCTGTTCTCTCCATTTTCATTGAGAAAATGTTGGGTATTCATGAGAAACTATCAACATTTTCCCTTCTTTAGACTCAGGTCCCTTCATGCTGACCCACCAAAGACTGTCATTTTTCCTGGTTCTTGCCCTGATTGGTGTAACAGCTCACACGATGCAATGTGTCTAGTCTCACAAATGAGGCAGTCAGTGTGGGATTGCCTCTCTGCTCTGATTCCTTTGCCTTGCTCCAGAAGTCCACAATTCTTATCCACACTATGATTTGGGTCTCCTGAAAAACAGGAGCAGTTGGCCTGGAGCGATGCACCACAGACAGCAGGATCTGTGCTAGAGGCCTGGCCCATTTTACAACAGAACCTGCAGCATTCTGAGCTTTAACAACCTAGACTGTCTCTGAATGAATATGGGATTGGGTGTGGGGCTGGGATGATAGGGTGTTGGGCAGTTGGAAAGGTGAGTTGGTAGGTGAGTGATGGGGGGTTGGGGGATGAGCTGATAGGCAGCTGAACAGGTGTGGGAGTGGTGACATGTGAGTGAAGGGTGAGAGTGTCCTGGTGCATGCTCTGGGTGCATTGGGCTCAGGTGAGGGTGGGTGAGGGTAGGCATAGTGGGTGATGGGTGGGGGTGAGTGGGATGTGAGGTTGAGTAGGTGTTAAGGGTGA
>NC_057729.1:61041893-61045772 GCF_004010195.1 Chiloscyllium plagiosum | reverse complement strand
AGCGTGAGTGGGTGCGTGAAGGTGAGTGGGAGGATGAGGGTGAGTCGGGGGTTGGGAGGGGGTGTCGAGACCATGGGGGCCAGTGGGTCAGGTCGATTTGGGAAGGCTCTCGCGTCGGGGGCATTTGGGGCTGGGGGTGCACCTGGGTTTTTAATTCCCGGATGTTGGAGCTAGTATGAGAGTTTTATCCTTTCCCAAGGAAATGTTCCAATGATCAGGCTGGAACCTTCTGAAATCTCCAGTTCTAATTCAGAGTTCACAACTTTTCCAGAAGATTCCAGATGCTGAGCAATTGGTCATCCCAAATTTAAACTTCCCACTTCAGGCTGGGACTGTCTTAGTTCATTGTAATCTCTGAGGGATCCCCTAGTGCATCCAGATCTCTGAGGGGTCCCCTTGTGTATCTTTTTGGGGCACATTGCCACTGCATTTATCTTCCAACTAGAAGGTCTAGGGTGGTATTCACAGAGTTAGCATACTGAACGTTGCTGTTAACTGACTCTGAAATCACTTCTGATTCACATCATGGCCCAAAAAGAGATTTCCTGCCTGATAACAGAGTGGATTTAGTGATCAAGGAAAAGACTCTGCCTCCCAGAAACCAGCTGCTGAAATCCAACTCAAAAATGGGCCTATGACAAACTTCAAGGATTTTCCACTTATGTGAGGCAAATTCACAGTGAGAATACCTCCTCACATAGAGAGCCAAAGGGCTCTCCTTCTGTGCTGCAACATTCTGTGATTCACTGTCGAGCAACTGGAATCAGATTCATGGATCTCTCAGACACCTCAGTGTCAGACTATCACAGCGTTAATACAAGTCAAACCCAAATCCGGAGCAGATTTTCAAATAAGTAATGCCTGAGTTATAGGACAAAATGGCAAAGCATTAAATTCATTCAATATAAAAATAAATTAGGAAGGAACTAAAAATCAAACATCTCGCAATGAATTTGAAGAAGTTCTACAGCACACTTCCAATGCTTTAAAGCCTGTTTAGCAAAATCCTTGATTGAATTGTGGAAAAATATGTATTGTTATTAAAAGCTCCCAAATTATCTCAGTTAAAAATCACACACCAGGTTATAGTCCAACAGGTTTAATTGGAAGCACTAGCTTTCGGAGCATCACTCCTTCATCAGGTGGTGGATGAACAACCACCTGGTGAAGGAGCAGCGCTCCGAAAGCTAGTGTGCTTCCAATTAAACCTGTTGGACTATAACCTGGTGTTGTGTGATTTTTAACTTTGTACACCCCAGTCCAAATCATGCCCAAATTCTCTGCCTGTTTTACCCAATATTATTACAAAAGCCCTTACTCCTCTGAGCGCTCCAATGGTGTTCATCCTCAGCTCAAAATATTCGACCATACCTTCTGCCTGTGTTGAAATAAAAACTGGTCGCGCTGGTTCTTATTCCTTGGATAAGATCTAAAATCTGTGCAAATCCTGCTCTCTCCCAGCTTCCCTTTTATTTTTAGCCACAGTCAAAATAAACTCAAAGTTTGGTTTCTATTTAACACCAATTGTCTTCATTCCCTGTTGCTCCTGAACAATGTTATATCCTTCTGGGAGTTAATAATTCCTTGAATAAAATCTCATACCACGCAAAATTACTTGCAGATAAGTCACTGCACAATTAGTTTCCATGGAAAGAATTTCTAAAATGTTAAACTAAAAGTTGAGTAACAGTTTATAGTTTCTAACCACATGAAGTGTTTATAACTGTACAAGGGGATTTAGAAGCATAATTTTTCTCTGTTCAGTAGCTCCTAAAACTGAAAAAAAGATCTGGACTAATCAGATCAGAAAGTTTAATAAAGAATTGTGCAGGGTGCAGATCGTCCACAAAAGAAATGTAAAGCCCTTTAGCAAAAACGAAAGTCACATTGAACAGTTATTGTCCCCTTTGATTGCATAGGGCTTGGTGTAAAATCACAAAACAGACACTGCAAGTAGCCACACAAAATGAATCTATCCAGCTCTTTGCCCAGCTCCACAACCACACCAAAACCAAATAACAGGATTGCGAAAGCAGCTCTCAATCACCTTGAGCTGGAACAAACCATTGACTCATTGCTGGTCCACAAGCATCAAAAAAACAGTTCCTTCAGCTTCATTTAAACTGCCACAATCAGTACTCTTACAGAATAGCTGAATAAAATGTGCATCATTCCCTCGGACTAAAAAAGTCTTTCCTCATGCAATCTCCTTGTTTGTACATGGTTAGTTAGTTGCTGAGTTGTATAAGCAAGCATGTTGTACTAACCTTCACTAAGCAGCTCTGATTGAGGTGAAGGCACGCTCAGCCCTTTTTATTCTCCCCTCAAGGTCAGTTTGACAAGAGCTATGTGAGAAATCCCTTGTGTCCCTGGTCCTCAAGCCCATTGGATCTGACACCCTGCCTCAGCTTTACAGAAAAGGCAATCTGCCTGAACTGTCTGCACATACAGTCTTTATTTTTATGATTGTACCTCAGCCAGCAGCAGAGAGTGAGAGAGACCCTCCCCATCCTGCTTCTTCCCTTCAAACCAACACCTTTAAATTTCCATCAATTATTTCCTGGAAATGATTCTTTTCTGTGAAATTCCTCCATCGATTTCATGTTTTATATTTTTAGTAAATTTATATAGCTCCATGTTTGAAGTTCACCCTCAGCGGGATATCTTGTTTCTGATATTGACACAGGGTTAAAATTGGTAAAGATTCACAACACAAAGCAGAGTCTCAATCAATCCAAAATGGGAGCCAATGTCAGTGAAATCCATTGGCTCAAGATCTGAGTTAGCACTGTCCTTCCATTGTGGAGATGACCATGGCTGATTGAGTGACAAAAGGCAGAGAGAGAGAGAGACACTTTATGGAAGGTTTCCTGGAGATTGTCAAGATTATTCCTCCAATTTTACTTCCGCTTTCTCATCATTCTGAGTAAGCACCAAAAAAAGAACATTATGCATTTATGGATTTATGTTCTGAACTGCAGTCACATCAGAATTTGGAATGTTGACTCTGTTTCTCTCTCCACAGATGCTGCTAGGCCTGCTGAATTTCTCCAGCATTTTCATTGTCTATTTCACATTTCCAGTATTGCAGCATTTTGCATTTATGTAGCACCTGGTAAACTGTCACAAAAGATCTACACAAAGCGTTCTCAAAATTCACAGCACACAAACCTGGGGCAGCTGCTCAGATTCTGCTTAAAAAGGATCCTCAGGGAAGGAAGAGCTGTGGAAATTTAATGGAGTTTGAGGAGGGAATTTCAGAGCTCAGGGCCCCGGCAGCTGACTGGAAAATACCAATGATAGTGGAATTAAAGTTGGGCATGTCCAACCAGCTGAAATCAGATGACCACAAGCGTCTTAGGTGCTGGAGGATGTGAAAACATATCAAACATTTCAATAATGTTTTTTCATTAATTATCAGGATGAACACATTACTGCCTGGCCAGCATTTATTGCCCATCCCTAATTGCCCCTTGAGGAGGTGGGGGTGAGCTGCCTTATAGAACATAGAACATAGAAGAATACAGCGCAGTACAGGCCCTTTGGCCCTCGATGTAGAGCCGATCCAAGCCCACCTAACCTACACTAGCCCACTATCCTCCATATGCCTATCCAATGCCCGTTTAAATGCCCATAAAGAGGGAGAGTCCACCACTGCTACTGGCAGGGCATTTCATGAACTCACGACTCGCTGAGTAAAGAACCTACCCCTAACATCTGTCCTATACCTACCACCCCTTAATTTAAAGCTATGCCCCCTCGTAATAGCTGACTCCATACGTGGAAAAATGTTCTCACGGTCAACCCTATCTAAACCCCTAATCATCTTGTACACCTCTATCAAGTCACCCCTAAACCTTCTTTTCCCCAATGAAAACA
>NC_057729.1:61040131-61040272 GCF_004010195.1 Chiloscyllium plagiosum | reverse complement strand
TCCTGTAGACAACGAGGACCTAAAAATCAAGGCCAATGGCTCTGCAATCTCCCTCCCTTGCTCCCAGAGAATCCTAGGATAATGCCATCAGGGCCCAGGGGACTTATCTATTTTCATCCTTTCCAGAATTTCCAACACCTC
>NC_057729.1:61026502-61038870 GCF_004010195.1 Chiloscyllium plagiosum | reverse complement strand
CAAACCTCCCGCCAAGGATACTGGTGCCCCTCAGGTTCAGGTGTAGACCATCCTGTTTATAGAGGTCCCACCTTCCCCAGAAAGAACCCCAGTTATCCAAATACCGGAATCCCTCCCTCCTGCACCATCCCTGTAGCCACGCATTTAACTGTTCTCTCTCCCTATTCCTCGACTCTCTATCACGTGGCACGGGTAACAAACCAGAGACAACAACTCTGTTCGTTCTAACTCTGAGCTTCCAACCTAGCTCCCTGAAAGCCTGCCTAACATCCTCAGCTCTCCTCCTACCTATGACCACGACTTCGGGCTGCTCCCCCTCCCCCTTAAGGACCCGGAAAACACGATCAGAGATGTCACGTACCCTTGCACCTGGGAGGCAACATATACCAAACGTGAGTCTCTCTCGCCCCCCACAAAACCGCCTATCTGTGCCCCGAACTATCGAGTCCCCAATTACTATTGCTCTTCTCTTCTCCACCCTTCCCTTCTGAGCAACGGGGACAGGCTCCGTGCCAGAGGCCTGAGCCCCATTACTTACCCCTGGTAAGTTGTCCCCCCCACAAGTATCCAAAACGGTATACTTGTTCTTGAGGGGAACGGCCGCAGGGGGTCCCTGCACTGGCTGCTTCCTCCCAGTCCCCTCACTGTCACCCATCTATCTGCAATCTTTGGAGTTACTACTTCCCTAAAGCACATGGACTGCAGCCTTCTCGACCTGCTGCAGTCCATGTGCTGTAGGTTAGACCCACAGTGCCATTAGGCAGGGAATTCTGGGATTTTGACCCAGCGACAGTGAAGGAACGGCGATATATTTCCAAGTCAGGATGATGAGGAGCTTGATGGGGAACTTGCATGGGGTGGTGTTCCCATGTATGCACTGCCCCTTGTTCTTGGAGAAAGTGAGGACTGCAGATGCTGGAGATCAGAGCTGAAGAAGGGCTCATGCCCGAAACGTCAATTCTCCTGCTCCTTGGATGCTGCCTGACCTGCTGCGCTTTTCCAGCAAAACATTTTCAGCTCTGCCCCTTGTTCTTCTCAATGGAAGTGATCGTGAGTTTGGAAGGTGCTGTCTGAGGATCTTTGCTGAATTTCTGCAGTGCATTTTGTCGATAGTACACACTGCTGCTACTGAGCATTGGTGGTGCAGGGAGTGGACGCTTGTGGATGTGGTGCCAATCAAGTGGGCTACTTTGTCTTGGATGGTACCGAGCTTCTTGAGTGCTGCTGCTGTAGTCACCAACTGGGGAGTATTCCATCACACTCCTTACTTGTGCCATGTCGATGGTCAGGCTTTGGGGAGTCAGGAGGGGAGTTACTCACTGCAGCATTCCTAGCCTCTGATCTGCTCTTGTAACCATTGTATTTCTGTAGCAAGTTTTGGTCAGTTTCTCATCAATGGTAACCTCCAGGATGTCGATAGTGGGGGAATTTGATGAGGGTTCAGAAATGTTAGAGGATGATGTTTAAATTGTTTCTTGTGGAATTGGTCATTGCTTGGTATTTATAAATATGACTTGATGGTGTATATATGAATTGGTGGTGTAAATATGACTTGGTACTTGTAAATATGACTTGTGTGGTGTAAATATGACTTACAACTTGTCAGCCCAAGCCTGGATATTGTACAGATCTTGTTTCATTTGTATGTAGAACCTCTACAGTTTTAAAACAGGCCATTTGTTCCATTGAGTCCACAGTGATCCTTTGAAGAGAATTCCACTCAGACTCTTTCCCCATACCCTAAAACTCTGCATTTCCCATGGCCAACCTAGTTAATCCGCATATTTTTGGATTGTGGGAGCAAACTACAGCACCGAGGAAACCCATGCAGACATGGTGAGAATGTGCAAACTCCACACAGACAATTGCTCAAGGTTGGAATTGAACTGGAGTCCTTGGCATAGTGAGGCAGCAGTGCTAACCACTGAGCCACCATGTTGCCCAAGGATATAGACTGCTTCAACATCTGACGAGTTATGAATGGTGCTGAACATTGTCCAATCATCATTGAGCATCCCCACTTTTGACCTTATGATGGAGGAAAGGTCATTGAGGAAGATGTTTGGGGTTGTAAAAGTTTAAGAACTCAATGAGAAGACAATAAGGAGTTGTATTCATATCAAATTGGCTCTTGTCTGTTCTTTGATCTTGGGCTGTGATAGTGAGTATCTCCAGGCTGAACCCGTTGTGATCTTCACTTGTAATATTCAGTGCCATGGGGGTCACCCACTTCATGTTGACATTCACCACATTGTCCTATTGTACATTTTCTAATGGAGTAGAAGTAGAACTTTCTTGAGGAAAGAATTGCACACTTGCTACTCACTGTTTCACTACCTTGTGGTCAGTTCCTGATTCCTGATATTAAACTTATTCCCAAGTAGTTTCAAAACATCTCATTTTCCTCGAAACCAAAAGATAAATTTCACTGGGAAACAAAATTTCTAAATTATATGACAGCTGAGGTACAGAGAAACATCTATAGCTTGAGAAACTTCTGCAGCGATGTCCCAGAACTGAGATAACTGACCTCCTACAACCACAACCATTTTCTCTTTTTCAGTTCAGTTGAAGTGACATAGCTCTGAAATAACAAATTGGATTGACAGGGATCTTCAGCCTATGGCTCCAGTCAATATCTCCAAAGCTCCCCCCACTGGACAAGCCATGGTCATTACCCACCAGATACCCCCATGTGGGACCTCAACTTTAGTCAGATGGGCATCTGGTGGTCACTCATGGACACGATTTATTTCTCGGCAGAAAAGCCATAGTCAATCCTTCAGTGAGAGGATCTCCAGCCTTGACCTCACATCTAATTACACAGGCAAGCACATCCCTGTTCCAGTCATCCACCCAGCTCCCTAACTGCCTCTGTACCTCCACCTGTTGGAGGGAGAATACCATCCTGTCCCTTGCTCATATTCATCTCCACTTCAGCTCCCTATCTTGCTGAATATTTTGAGTGCTTTCTCACTTTTTTCCATCTTCCTTTGTGTTGGGCATAACTCTAGCTCTTATTCCCATTGGCTTCAAATGTGCCAGGGCTCCCTGATGCCAAACTCCATCTCTCTCACTCCCCTCCACTATAGATTTCAGCTTTTTTGTTCATGTTTGGACCAAGGCTGTAATAGGTCAGACAGAACCTAAACTGGGCATCACTGCGTGAGTTATTGGAGTTTGGGACATTAAATGTCTAAGCTATTCATTATTCCATTAAGTTCATGGCTGATCTGCATTCTAACTCTATCACCTACCTTGATTCCATTCATTCCCTTATGTTTTAAAACTACCAATTTCAGTTTTAAAATGAGTAATCATTTCTGTGGAGTGATGTTCAGAGCAGTATTTACTCCAGATGTGTCGAACCAGGGTTTTGATTGTTTGATGTGGAATTTCCTCCCCATTGGAGTCCAGCCCAAGATAAAGACAAACATCCTCCCAGCCCTTTTGAATATTTGTACCTTACTGCTAGTTTCAATAACCTCTGAACACACATTCCTGAATCCCTTTCACAAGGTAAACTGGCCAATAATATAAAGGAAGATAGTAAAAGTTTTTTTAGGTATGTGAAAGGCAAAAAAATGGTTAAGACTAAAATTGGGCCCTTGAAGACAGAAACAGGGGAATATATTATGGGGAACAAAGAAATGGCAGAAGAATTGAATTGGTACTTCAGATCTGTGTTCACTGGGGAAGACACAAGCAATCTCCCTGAGGTAACAGTGGCTGAAGGACCTGAACTTAAAGGATTTTAGATTTGCCAGGAATTGGTGTTGGAGAGACTGTTAGGTCTGAAGGTTGATAAGTCCCCGGGGCCTGATGGTCTACATCCCAGGGTACTGAAGGAGGTGGCTTGAGAAATTATTTTCCAGAGTTCGATAGATTCGGGATCAGTTCCTGCGGATTGGAGGGTGGCTAATGTTATACCACCTTTTAAGAAAGGTGGGAGAGAGAAAGCAGGAAATTATAAACCAGTTAGTCTGACCTCAGTGGTAGCAAAGATGCTGGAGTCTATTATAAAGGATGAAATTATGACACATCTGAATAGTAGTAACAGGATTGGTCAGAGTCAGCATGGATTTATGAAGGGGAAATCATGCTTGACTAATCTTCTGGAATCTTTTGAGGATGTAACTCTGAAGATGGACGAGGGAGATCCAGTAGATATAGTGTACCTGGACTTTCAGAAAGTTTTTGATAAAGTCCCACATAGGAAGTTAGTGACCAAAATTAGGGCGCATGATATTGGGGGCAAAGTACTAACTTGGATTGAAAATTGGTTGGCTGATAGGAAACAAAGAGTAGTGATAAACGGCTCCATTTTGGAATGGCAGGCAGTGACCAGTGGGGTACCGCAGGGATAAGTACTGGGATTGCAGCTTTTTACAATATATGTTAATGATATAGAAGATGATATTAGTAATAATATTAGCAAATTTGCTGATGATACTAAGCTGGCTGGCAGGGTGAAATGTGATGAGGATGTTCGGAGATTACAGGGTGACCTGGACAAGTTAGGTGAGTGGTCAGATGCATGGCAGATGCAGTTTAATATGGATAAATGTATGATTATCCACTTTGGTGGCAAGAACAGGAAGGCAGATTACTACCTAAATGGAATCAATTTAGGTAAAGGGGCAGTACAAAGAGATCTGGGTGTTCTTGTGCACCAGTCAATGAAGGTAAGCATGCAGGTACAGCAGGTAGTGAAGAAGGCTAATAGCATGCTGGCCTTCATAACAAGAGGGATTGAGTATAGAAGCAAAGAGGTTCTTCTGCAGCTGTACAGGGGCCTGGTGAGACCTGGTCTCCAAATTTGAGGAAAGACATTCTGGCTATTGAAGGAGTGCAGCGTAGGTTCACGAGGTCAATTCCTGGAATGGCGGGATTACCTAATGCTGAAAGACTGGAGCGATATGGCTTGTATACCCTTGAGTTTAGAAGACTGAGAGGGGATCTGATTGAGACATATAAGATTATTAAACAATTGGACACTCTGGAGGCAGGAAACATGTTTCCGCTGATGGGTGAGTGCTGAACCAGAGTTCACAGCTTAAAAATATGGGGTAGACCATTTAGGACAGAGATGAGGAGAAACCTCTTCACCCAGAGAGTGGTGGCTGTGTGGAATGCTCTTCCCCAGAGGCTCAGTCTCTGGATTCATTTAAGAAAGAGTTGGATAGAGCTCTCAAGGATTGTGGAATCAAGGGTTATGGAGATAAGGCAGGAACAGGATACTGATTAAGGATGATCAGCCATGATCATATTGAATGGTGGTGCAAGCTCGAAGGGCAGATTGGCCTACTCCTGCACCTATTGTCTATTTCCCCTGTTGCACATGTCTCACTATTTAAAAAGCATTCAGTCCCTCCTGCCCTGGGTCCCAGGGGACATCCTTCACAACACTCACAATCCTCCAGTGGTATCCAGTCAGGTGACTGGTTTTGTACATAAACCTGACACCAACTGGGAAACCTTCTCAACTCAAGAGGTGAGGCCATTAGAGGCCACTTCAGACCAATGAGAGGCTACCAGCTGATATCAATCACCATGTGGTCTTCTTGCTGACCCTGACCCTGCAATCATAGAGTCAGTCATAGAGATGTACAGCATGGAAACAGACCCTTTGTTCCAACTTGTCCATGCTGACCAGATACCCTAACCTAATCTAGTCCCATTTGTGAGCACTTGGCCCATATCCCTCTAAGGAGGAGAAAGTGAGGTCTGCAGATGCTGGAGATCAAAGTTGAAACTTTATTGCTGGAACAGCACAGCAGGTCAGGCAGCATCCAGGGAACAGGAGATTCGACGTTTCGGGCACAGGCCTGTGCCCGAAACGTCGAATCTCCTGTTCCCTGGATGCTGCCTGACCTGCTGTGCTGTTCCAGCAATAAAGTTTCAACCATATCCCTCTAAACCCTGCCTAGTCATATACCCATCCAGATGCCTTTTAAGTGCTGCAATTGTACCAGCCTCCACCATTTCTGTTGGCAGCTCATTTCATCACACACCACCCTCTGTGCGAAAAAGGTGCTCCGTAGGTCCCTTTTAAATCTTTCCCCTCTTACCCTAAACCTATGCCCTCTAGTTTTGGACTCCCTGACCCCAGCAAAAGACCTTATCTATTCACTCTATCCATGTCCCTCATGATTTTATAAACCTCTATACAGTCACCCGTCAGCCTCTGACACTCCAGGGAAAACAGCCCCAGCCCATTCAGCCTCTCTCTCTATACAGCTCAAATCCTCCAACCCTGGCAACATCCTTGTAAATCTTTTCTGAACTTTTCAAGTTTCACAACATCCTTCCGATAGGAAGGAGACCAGAATTTCATGTAATATTCCAAAAGTGGCCTAACCAATGTCCTGTACAGCCGCAAGATGACCTCCCAACTCCTGTACTCAATACTCTGACCAATAAAGGATAGCATAAGGTATGGTGGCACAGTGGTTAGCACTGCTGCCTCTCAGCGCCAGAGACCCAGGTTCAATTCCCACCTCAGGCGACTGACTGTGTGGAGTTTGCACATTCTCCCTGTGTCTGCGTGGGTTTCCTCCGGATGCTCCGGTTTCCTCCCACAGTCCAAAAATGTGTGGGTTAGGTGAGTTGGCCATGCTAAATTGCCCGTAGTGTTAGGTGAAGAGGTAAATGTAGGGGAATGGGTCTGGGTGGGTTGTGGGTTGGTGTGGACTTGTTGGGCCGAAGGGCCTGTTTCCACACTGTAAGTAATCTAATCTAATCACATCAAACACCTTCTTCACGATCCAATCTACCTGCGACTCTACTTTCAAGGAACTATGAACCTGCACTCCAAGGTCTCTTTGTTCAGCAACACTCCCTAGGACCTAAACATTAAGTGTATAAGACCTGCTAAGATTTGCTTTCCCAAAATGCAGCACCTCACATTTATCGAAATTAAACTCCATCTGCCACTCCTCAGCCAACTGGCCCATCTGATCAATAGTTGAGAATGTGTAGTGCTGGAAAAGCAGGTCAGGCAGCATCCAAGGAGCAGGAGAATTGACATTTCAGGCAGGAGCCCTTCATCAGGATTCCTTTTCCAGCATCACACACTCTTGACTCTGATCTCCAGCATCTGCAGTCCTCATTTTTACCATCTGATCAAGATCCTTTTGTAATCTGAGGTAACCCTCTTCGCTGTCCACTGCACCTCCTATTTTGGTGTCATCTGCAAACTTGCTAATTATGCCTCCTCTGTTCACATCCAAATCATTTATATAAATGAGGAAAAGGAGTGGACCCAGCACCGATCCTTGTGGCACTCCACTGGTCACAGGCCTCCAATCTGAAAACAACACTCCACCAGCACCCTCTGTCTTCTACCTTCGAGTCAGTTCTGTATTGAAATGGCTAGTTCACCCTGTATTCCATGAGATCTAACCTTGCTCACCAGTCTCCCATGGGGAACCTTGTCGAACGCCTTACTGAAAGCCATATAGATCAAGTCCACTGCTCTGCCCTCATCAATCTTCTTTGTTACTTCTTCAAAAAACTCAATCAAGTTTGTGAGACATGATTTCTTACACACAAAGCCATGTTGACTGTCCCTAATCAGTCCTTGCCTTTCCAAATACATGTACATCCTGTCCCTCAGGATTCCCTCCAACAACTTGCCCACCACCGAGGTCAGGCTCACTGGTCTATAGTTCCCTGGCTTGTCTTTACTGCCCTTCTTAAACAGTGACACCACGTTAGCCAACCTCCAGTCTTCCGGCACCTCACCTGTGACTATCGATGATACAAATATCTCAGCAAGGTGCCCAGCCATCACTTCCCTAGCTTCCCACAGAGGTCTAGGGTACACCTGATCAGGTCCTGATGATTTATTCATCTTCATGCATTTCAAGACATCCAGCACTTCCTCCTCTGTAATATGGACATTTTGCAAGATGTCACCATCTATTTCCCTACGTTCTATATCTTCCATGTCCTTTTCCACAGTAAACACTGATGCAAAATACTCACTTAGTATGTTTCCCATCTCCTGCGGCTCCACACAAAGGCCACCTTGCTGATCTTTGAGGGGCCCTATTCTCTCCCTAGTTACCCTTTTGTTCTTAATGTATTTGTAAAAACCCTTTGGATTCTCCTTAAACCTATTTGCCAAAGCTATCTCATGTCCCCTTTTTGCCCACCTGATTTCTTGCTTTAGTGTACTCCTACTGCCTTTATACTCTTCTAAGGATTCACTGGATCCATCCTGTCTATACCTTACATATGCTTCCTCTTTTTCTTAACCAAACCCTCAATTTCTTCAGTCATCCAGCATTCCCTATACCTATCAGCCTTTTCTTTCACCCTGACAGGAATATACTTTCTCTGGATTCTCGTTATCTCATTTCTGAAGACTTCCCATTTTCCAGCCGTACCTTTACCCACGAACATCTGCACCCAATCAGCTTTTGAAAGTTCTTGCCTAATACCATTAAAATTATCCTTCCTCCAATTTAGAACTTCAACTGTTAGATCTAGCCTATCCTTTTCCATCACTATTTTAAAACTTGGAGCACTGGCCTCAAAGTGCTCCCCCACTGACACGTCAGTCACCTGCCCTGCCTTATTTCCCAAGAGTTGGTCAAGTTTTGAACGTTCTCTAGTAGGTACATCCACATACTGACTCAGACAATTTCCTTGTACACTTTAACAAATTCCTCTTCATCTAAACCCTTAATACTATGGCATCCCAGTCTATGTCTGGAAAGTAAAAATCCCCTACCATAACCACCCTATTATTGTTACAGAGAACTAAAATCTCCTTACAAAATTGTTTCTCAATTTCCCTCTGACTGTTAGGGAGTCTTATAACACAATCCCAATAAGGTGATCATCCCTTCATTTCTCAGTTCCACTCAAGTAACTTCCCTGGATGTATTTCCGGGAATATCCTCCCTCAGTACAGCTATAATGTTATCCCTTATCAAAAATGCCACTCCCCCTCCTCTCTTGCTTCCCTTTCTATCTTTCTAGTAGCATTTGTATCCTGGAACTTTAAGCTGCCAGTCCTGTCCGTTGCTAAGCCATGTCTCTGTAATTGCTATGATATCCCAGTCCCACTTTCCTCACCATGCCCTGAGTTCATCTGCCTTCTCTGTTGGGCCTCTTGCATTTAAATAAATGCAGTTTAATTTATCAGTCCTAGTGGGACATGCTGGTTAGCATTTATTGCCCGTCCTAATTGCCCCTTGAGAAGGTGGGGGTGAGCTGCCTCCTTGAACCACTGCAGTCCATGTGCTGTAGGTAGACCCACAATGCCCTTAGGGAGGGAATTCCAGGTTTTACAGCCAACGGCAGTGAAGGAACATGGATATATTTCCAAGTCAGGATGATGAGTGGCTTGATGGGGAACTTGAAGGTGGTGGCATCCCCATGTATCTGCTGCCCTTGTCCTCCTAGATGGAAGTGATCGTGGGTTTGGAAGGTGCAGTCTAAGGAGCTTTGGTGAAGTTCTGAGATGCATCTTGTCGATAGTGCACACTGCTGTTACTGACCGTCGGTGGTGGAGGAGTGAGTGTTTGTTGATTAGTTTCACTGGGCTTTTCTGAAACCTTCGGAAACAGAAATACCTCATTCCCACTGGTCATTTGCTAAAAGAAAATGAGCACAGGTGACTGCGATATCCCAACCACAGAGCTGTCACCAAATCACACATTAACATCATGTTAGACAAAGGTGCAGCTCAACAATTTCCATCAAAACCACAAATCATTTTAATTTACACATTTTCTGGAAGGAAATTTGCACCGTTTTGAACTGTGATCTCTAAGAATATTAATTCATTATCCTGCCTCACAAGGCAGAAGTGCGGATATCTCGATCTGATTTTTTTCAATGCTCTTATCCATTCCAACAGTAAATACATTAAAAACTTGTGGTTTGACATTTTCTGACCAAACACTATGCAATCCTACAAATGCTACAGTTTTACTTTTCAATGCTATTCCTGATGAAGGGCTTTTGCCTGAAACGTCAATTTTACTGCTCCTCGGATGCTGCCTGAACTGCTGTGCTTTTCCAGCACCATTCTAATCAAGACTCTGGTTTCCAGCATCAGCAGTCATTATTTTTACCTTGTTGGATTTAACCCTACTGCGAATCCTCTTGCAAGGATGCCTGCCTTGAAGAAGTTTTCCTCCTCTCTCTACAAGAATCTCAGAGAGTCCCTCTCCCACTGCAACTCCCAGGTCATTTCCTCTGCCCTGCAGCTCTTCAACCATGTCCTGAAACAAACCTGCTACTACAGCCACATTAGGTGTTCCTGATGAAGGGCTTTTGCCCAAAATGTTGATTTTACTGCTCCTCGGATGCTGCCTGAACTGCTGTGCTTTTCCAGCACCATTCTAATCCAGACCCTACTTTTCAATGTTCAAAAATCCATGGAATCACATGTCACTGGAGATGATTTGTTTGGGATTTTGCAAGAACAGGTTGATTGAATGCCCCTTGGATGCTGTACTCTGCCCCTTATGAAGAACAAAGCTGAAAAATGTGTTGCTGGAAAAGCGCAAATGTATCAGGAATCCTGAAGAAGGGCTTATGCCCGAAACGTCGATTCTCCTGCTCCTTGGATGCTGCCTGACCTGCTGCGTTCTTCCAGCAACACATTTTTCAGCTCTACTCTCCAGCATCGGCAGTCCTCACTTTCTCCTTATGAAGAACAAACCAAATACACTGTTAGGAGTTTTTCTGTGAAAAGACAGCCCTTGCTGGACAATCCTGAGAATGCCAAACTACCATACATCAAAGATATCTTGGAGATGACTACCAGACTACTCCAACCCCTTGGCATCATGGTAGCTCATAAACCTACCAACACACTGAAAATGCTACTGATGAACCTAAAGGACCCTGTACACCAACTAGCAGAATGAACATCATACACAAAATACCCTACAATGACTGCAACAAACATTACATTGGACAGGCGGGCAAGAAACTAGCCACCAAGATACATGAACACTAACTAGCCACCAAAACACATAACCAACCATCATTACTATCCTTACACACAGCCAAAGAAGGACATCAATTCGAATGGGGCAACACGTCTATCCTGGGACATGCACAGGAATTCCTAAAGGCCTGGCATTCAAACTGGAACTCCATCAATAAACACATTGATTTGGACCCCATTTACCAACCTCACAGATAAAGAAACAGAAGCGATATCACCCACCACAACAGACCAAGACACATAAATAAAAAGTGGGACAGAACATCACCACTTCACTGGAGGCTCACTGATGATGTTACCTAGCATGGTGACGAAACGTCTGACAACAAACCTATCAGCTCAGTGAGCAAACTTACAACCTGAATAACAACTAATTTAAGGTGATCAATTATGCTCATGATGTGACTCATTTATTACATTTGTCAGAAGTGACATCCATTTAAACCTGGACTTTGCAAACAGAAGGAATATGTTGAAGTTTTGCATCTTTTTGTGAGTTACCTAGGGTGTGGGGTTAAGTGTTCCCTGCTGCTTTCTCTTAGTAATGGCTTGGCCATTACTAATTGATTGACTTGCCAACCAATCAGCAGCCTTTTCCCTGTGTTTGTAATAGTTGTGATATTTTGAAGTTTGAATTTTGATGAATGAAGGACAAAACACTTCAACAACCTGTCTCCATCCAATTCCTGACCACCTTCACCCTGATCTTGGCAATGAACTTGATGAACCCAGAGTGATCAGTGAATCAGGGAGCAGAGAGCTTGTGCCTAAACTTGGAGCAGATTCAGAGTGGAGGACAAGATCCTTCATGCTCTGATTGTCCACATTCCCAGCTCACTGAATGGAAACATTCCAGAATTAGAAACAGACTGGAAAGTTTATCTTATCTGTGAGCATAGCTCTTGAAAATTTCCCAACACTTTATGCAGCAGTAGAAATGATCCTGTTTGTTAATTCCTGTACTGTCCAACTTCAGTACAGCAGTTAAAATGGCAATGCCTCACAAATCAGTACAAGATTAAAGCAATGTTTGGGATCTGCATTTACATTCGGCTGAAACTTTAACAAACTTATTGATGTTGCTTTTTGCCAGATAAGTCCCTGTAATATCACATGAGACTATTTCAAATCCTCTCATTATTTTCGATAGTCCATGGACCCCACAAGAAGTACTGCAGGAATTTGCGTGGATTTAGAGCATTCACTGACTGCATCTGGTCACTCTCTTTATCTTCAATCAGCTTTGACCTGCCAGACCACACTCTCTCACCCAATACCGGAGGGCCACCCCCCACACACACATCACCGTCACTACCACCTGTCTGCCCCTTCACCACACTCTCTCTCCTCCCTCCTCACAGCCTCTCCCCCTCACCCCATTCATTTCCCTCAG
>NC_057729.1:60996395-61025633 GCF_004010195.1 Chiloscyllium plagiosum | reverse complement strand
TGTGTGTCTGGGGTGGGGGGTTGTGAGTGTCTGTGAGAGAGAGTGTATATGTGTGTGTGCATGAGTGTAGAGTGGTCTAAGTCTCTGTGAGGATGCATGTGTGAGTGTGGGAGTGTGTGTCTGTAAGGGTGTGTGTGAATGTCTGTGTGCACGTCTGTGTATATGTGTGTCCGTGTGTGTGTGTGTGTGTAGGAGCATCTTGGAGAGGGTGGACGCTAGGAAATTGTTTCCGTTAGGCGAGGAGACTAGGACCCGTGGACACAGCCTTAGAATTAGAGGGGGTAAACTTAGAACAGAAATGCGAAGACATTTCTTCAGCCAGAGAGCGGTGGGCCTGTGGAATTCATTGCCATGGAGTGCAGTGGAGGCTGGGACGCTAAATGTCTTCAAGGCAGAAATTGATAAATTCTTGATGTCACAAGGAATTAAGGGCTACGGGGAGAATGCGGATAAGTGGAGTTGAAATGCCCATCAGCCATGATTGAATGGCGGAGTGGACTCGATGGGCTGAATGGCCTTACTTCCGCTCCTATGTCTTATGGTCTTATGGTCTTATCTGTGTGTGTGTATAGTGCAATGGTGGTCACCTGTAGTGTGACATGAACCCAAGGTCCTGGTTGAAGCCCTCCCTGTGGGTATGGAACTTAGCTATCAGTTTCTACTCTGCCATTTTTCATTGTTACCTGTCCCAAAGTCCGCCTTGGAGGATAGTCACCCAAAAGTCCGAGGTTGAATGTCCTGGACCACGGAAGTGTTCCCCAACTGGGAGGGAACCCTCCTGTCTGTTGATTGTTGTGCGGTGCCCATTCATCCGTTGTCGTAGCCTTTGCTCAGTTTCCCCAATGTACCATGCCTCAGGGCATCCTTGCCTGCAACGTATGAGATAGACAACATTGGCTGAGTCACATGAGTACCTGCCACGTACATGGTGGGAAGTGTCCCCAAGTGTAATGGTGGTATCTATGTCCACACTCTGACACGTTTTGCAGCGCCTACCATGACAGGGTTGTATGGAGTTGTCCTGAGAGCCAGGCAACTTGCTACGAACAATGATCTGTTTGAGGTCTCACCAAGACCTCCCCCACACCTCCACTGCTTGCTTTTAAACAACCGCCAAACCTCAAACAACGTTGTCTATCTTATACGTTGCAGGCAAGGATGCCCGGAGGCATGGTACATTGGGGAAACCGAGCAAAGGCTACGGCAACGGATGAATGGGCACCGCACAACAATCAACAGACAGGAGGGTTCCCTCCCAGTTGGGGAACACTTCAGCGATCCAGGACATTCGACCTCAGACCTTCGGGTGACCATCCTCCAAGGCGGACTTTGGGACAGGCAGCAATGAAAAGTGGCAGAGTAGAAACTGATAGCTAAGTTCCATACCCATAGGGAGGGCTTCAACCAGGACCTTGGGTTCATGTCACACTACAGGTGACCACCATTGCATTATACACACACACAGACACTCCTACACACAAACACACACACTCCCACAATCACATATGCACCCCACACAGACTTAAGACACTCTACACTCACTACGCACACATATACACTCTCTCACACTCACAACCCCCAACCCAGACAGACACAAAGACCCACATGCACACATATATTTTGTGGGGTGAATCTGTACTTGCAGAGTTGCATTGTACTTTGTCCAAAAACTGCATGAATTCCTGTAAAACTCTGTTATCTCACTTTTTAGATTAGAATCAATTTAAACATCATGGCATAGACAAAGAACACAAGGGGCTAACACCTTCAACATATTGTCTAGCTAACACCAATTGTTACAGTTAATCTGAGAATGCAATTTTTAAAAAAAGGTTTTGTGATTTACACATGAAAGCAGTGAAACTATCATGGTATTCGAACAGATGAAAGACTCAACAAACAATCAAGGTATTTTTTAACGTATAATTTCAGTTACATCACACTGTAAACTTTTGCTATAAATTCTGTGCCTTACAATTGTGTCCTCCACAACCACCTGGTGAAGGAACGGTGCTCCGAAAGCTGGTGCTTCCAATTAAACCTGTTGGACTATAACCTGGTGTTGTGTGATTTTTAACTTTGTACACCTGCTTTAGGTTGACCCACAATGCCAATAGGGAGAACATTCCAGTATTTTAACCCAGTGATAGTGAAGAAACAGCGATATATTTCCAAGTCAGCATGGTGAGTAGTTTGTAGGGGAAATTGCAGGGGGTTGGTGTTTCCATGTGTCTGCTGCCTTTGTCCTTCTAGATGGTAGTGGTCGTTGATTTGAAAGATGCAAAGATTTGAGGATCTTTGGTGAATTTCTGCAGTGATTCTCCATGACAGCAACAGGCCATTGTCTGTGTGCAGGTATGATCCGGAACGGGACTGATCACAAGAGGACAGGATGAAGGAGGCACCCTCATCAATAATGTCACTGAGTTCCATACATGTGTATGGCCCTGATGAGGGGTTCAAGGCAAGACTAACGCTGGGACACAGACTGATCCCTACCCCAGGGGCAGGAGGGATCAACTTCCTATTTCATTTCATTGCTATTTAAAAAAATTAAAATCCAAAGGACTTCTCTTCTTTGCTTCCTGTCACTTACTAATAACTTTGTCTTTCTCTTTGAGCATGTGCACTCTTTACATTGCTCACAAGCCACAGGTTCAAGTACAAGCAAAATCCTGCAGAAGCTGAAAATCTAAAATAGAAAAAGAGAATGTTGGAGAAACTCAGTCTCTGGGGAGAGAAAGACATCTGGAATGTTTTGGGTCTGATATGACGCTTTTTCAGAACTGGGTATTTGTAGTTTGTCACTGTATGAAGTTGAATAGGGCTTATTGAACTTTTAGTTACAATATCTGGTGACAGTTTCTGTGCAGAACACTTATTATCTCATCATTTTACAGGAGAAAGCAAATTAGAAAATATTTGTAGCCAGAAGGTTTGTATGTTCCTGGCTTCTTGAAATCAAACATTGTAACTTGGTCTGAAACCAGAGTGTTCATGCATGGCCATTGAAACAGGTTAAGGACACATCCCACATTGAGATCAGTGGCCAAGGATCGTGTGGCTGTTTCACTCGGCTATTTATAACATTATTATCTGGCTGCAAGGTCACTTGCTTCTTTTGTTCTGTCGAAGGTCATTGTTTGCTCTGTCAGAGCTCAGATTAACTCGCATCAGAGCCATGAAAATAACAAACAGAAAATATCCCCCTCATGTCTAACTAATCAACAGTGTCATCCAGAAAGGCGTCCAGGTGCACCCTGTGGCATTAATACTCTGTAGCATTAATAATCTGTTACCACTTGGATATTAAACTTCCAATTTCTAGAGGCATTAATCATCTGATGCCCTACAAATGTGGGGATACAGTGGTGTACTGGCGATGTCAGTGATCCAGAAACTTAGGCCAGTGCTCTGGGGAAATGGGTTCAAATCTCACCATAGCAAAAATAAAACTCTGGGATCTTAAAAAAGTCTTGTCTACTGTTGACAGCCTTAAAAACCCATTGGGTTCATTAATACTTTAGGAAAATAAATCTACCAACCTGGTCTGGTCCATATGTAACTCTGGGCAAAGTGACACGGGCAGTCAATGGCTGGACTAGTCGTCGATGCTCACAACTGTGAATGAATAGACAGTAACTTGAAGTATTAAAACCTTGTGTACGTATATGGTAATAATACTGCAATCCTGAGTACTCTTGTGGTGATACTGAGAAATCTGATAGCCAGTTTATTGTAACTGATGGTGTAATAATGCTGTAAATGTGGAGTTATTTATGTCCTTGTCATAAGAACTGAATAAATCCAAACTGGAATAAGGCAGTCCAATTCAAAGTCATCTGCAACAGGGAGGCAAGATTCAACATTAACTGCAATCAAGCAGCAATTCATTCACAACACAGAGAGTTGGTTAAACAGAAGAATTTTAATTTTGCTTTAACTTGGGAAAAGCAGAGTTTTTCTCTGAGAAATATAGTACATTTCTAGACTCCAATCAATCTAGTTTTCTAGAACGATCGATAATAAAGAAAACTGGACCATGTTAGATTTAGTCATGATGATTGAACTATATTTCATAAGGAAGTGAACAGTAAGGAAAGATTTATGTTACAGTACTGTCAAATAGAATGCTTGCTTTGTAACTTAGAACCATCACCTAGTTACTCGGATTGGAGAATTTGGTTAGATTCATAGAATCTCAGCAAACTAACAGCAACAATCATTGGAGAAAGGTATAGCTGTCATTGGACAAGGCAACTGGAGGAACTGGGCATCATGCTCTGTGGGCAGGGGCCTGCAGGTCCTGATGACATGACAACAGAACCTGCCAGCCTTGACCTGGGACAAGCAAGGGTCCCAGAGTGAACGCCAGCTTGAAAAATACCCAGCCACCACTACTCCCTGTTTCCCGTCACTCACAAAGTAATCCTGGAAGATAAAGAACTGCAGAGGAAAACAGAAAAATAAGAACAACGAAAGAAAATGAAAATAAACTTGTGAGGTTTGTGAAACTTTACACGTCTTAAACAATATGTAAGTTGCTAGAAAAGTTAAGCAGGTCTGGCAGCTTCTGTGAAGAGAAATCAGAGTTAACGGAAAGTACATGTTTAATGTTAATGCGGCTCTTTAAAAACAGATACAATAGAAAAAAGAACGGTAGATGCCAGATATCTGAGAAAAGATTGCAGAACAGTTTGAAGAGCATTAACTCTGTTTCTCTATCCACAGATGATGCCAGGCCTGCTGAGTTTCTTGATCACTTTCTGTTTGTGTTATTTTTAAAATCAGACATGATAAGACTGAAACCTGTTGTGATTTCAGTGTCAGTATTCACAGGATAAGAAAGGATTCATATATCTAATGTTCTGGGAAAGCTAATAATGAATTGAAATAAAGGAGGTATTATCTTCATGCTGAGCAGTTGGGAAGTCAATGAGACCAAGATGGTATGCTAGTTTGTACATTGTGCTCAATATTACAAATATTAACATCAACCATCTTTGACAGGCAGTAAAGGCAGGTGGTGGGATAGGGTATGGCAGGTTTAAACCAATGTTGCACCCAACAGAGCCAGTTTATTGACACAGGGGTGGAGTTAAAAATTACTGCTCCGCACGTTTGTAAATTCTACATGTCCGTCATCTACAAGGCACAAGTCAGGAGTGTGATGGAATACTCCCCACTTGCCTGGATGGGTGCAGCTCCAACAAAACTCAAGAAGCTTGACACCATCCAGGACAAAGCAGCCCATTTGATTGGCACCGCATCCACAAACGTCCACTCCCTTCACCACTAATGCTCAGTAACAGCAGTGTGTACTATCTACAAGATGCACTGCAGAAATTCACCAAAGGTCCTCAGACAGCACCTTCCAAAACCCACGACCACTTCCATCGAGAAGGACAAGGGCAGCAGATATATACGAACAACATCACCTGCAAGTTCCTCTCCAAACATTCACAATCCTGACTTGGAATTATATCGCTATTCCTTCACTGTTGCTGGGCCAAAATCCTGGAATTCCCTCCCTAATGACATTATGGGTACAACTACAGCATGTGGACTGCAGTGATTAAAGAAAGTAATTCACACCCCACCTTCTCAAGTGCAGCTAGGGACAGATAATAAACACTAGCAAGTCAACAACACCTACGTCCCACAATGATTTTTTAAAAATCTGACATAGGATGTCCCAGCTATGGTGAGCTCTTCTGGTTAGCATGAATGGGTTAATGGGACTGCATTGGGCAAGGCAGATACTGTAGGAAATAAATGAGGTAAATTTGGAACAATAAGAGAAAACCTTCTCGGCCTCACAGAGAGAAACCCTCCATGAAGCTCAACAATATGGACACTGCCAAAATATCATAAGGTTCAGTCTGATGTAAAAGCCTTCTGACAAAGCAGATAGCAATAATACTCAATGACGATTCAATAAAGAAAAGCTGGGAGCTCTTCGAATCACATGGAGGATATGTATGGTCAGACTTTGTAATGATGGGTCTCACTAGAAAAGAACTGGATAAAGTTCACATCCTTGTGTGAGTGAAAAGCAGGAAATCTGTGAATTCAATAAGAGGGATAGCAAACATTTTAAAATAAACATTGAGAAAACTTTGACATACACCTTAAAATATTAAAGGAGGTGGAGTTAAAGAACCGTCTCCTGAAAAAAAAATTAAATCCTGAAAACACACTGGAAGATTGAAGTGCACCTGAATTAAAACAGGAGGATCTCAAGTCCATTGCTGTGGTAAACAATCTGGATGTGTGATTGGTTAAAACATTCCTGACATGTTTAGACTTAAGAAACCCTGAAGACATAGTTTGGAGATTGGACTGGCTGCTTTGAAGATTGTGTCAGTACTAGCTCCTTTTAAAGACAAACTAAAGTAATTACTAAATCCAGACTCAGAAGCAATATGACAGAGGGGTGCTACACTGTTTACAATTTTCATCAGCAGATCCTGTATGTCAGGTAGATTGTCAGAAATGGACATTATTCAAGAAAAAGTCAACAGAATAAAAGACATGTTCTAACTAAGGGTATGGGAAAACTGTCAAGATGATATGAAATGAGAGTGGAAATCTTCTCTGACCAGTGACAGAAAGGTAGCAAACTGCCATTTGCAATTGGTTATGAGGGACTACACTTCATAATGTTTCCAAAACAAAATGTTTGAAAGCCAATACAACAAATGCAGAAAAAAACATTGTGAATTTTCTGTAGAAAGTTAATTGTTAAAATGTGTATATTGTTATGTTATGTTTTGATAGAACTGTCGATAAATTATCACAATGTTAATTTTTAACATATTTTGAGGGGGAGGTGTTATGGTTGTTGGACTTTATATGTGAATGACCTTTTAAGCGTAATTCAATGTAGATGCAGTAGTTCGGAGAGGGGCTGTGACGTGCAATGAATTCTGCCTGGAAACAAGCCCATGTGACCCAGTTGTCATGGGAACAAGGCCCAAGTCACAACTTGCCACACTCAGACTCCCAGAGTTTCTGAATTAATCAGACAAACAGATTTGAGAAAATCAGAAGCTGCTACTGCTCTGTCAAACAGCGGAGAAGGACGGCGTTCTTATTAACAACCATAGTATATAAATACTATGAGGGTAGATTCCCTGTTTGAAGAGACCAGGCTTGTAGGAGCTTCCCCAAACCCACCCTGGCTCTCTCCGCTCAAACTGTGCAAATTTCCAGTCACTGAGGCCTTGATGATAGACTCTAGAATCTTCCCTACAACTGAAATTGGCTAAGAGTTTTCTTCTAAAATAATGCAATTTTTTTTTAGTTAACTGACAAAAACTATTATGTGGGATCAGGAGTGTTGTATTTTTTAAATGCAGTAAATGTGCTTCCTGAAGGGGCAGAGGAAGTAAATACAACAGTAACTTTCAAAAGCAATTGGATAAATATTTGAAGGGAAATTTTGCAGGAGTATGGGGAAGACCAGGGTGAGTTGGACTAATTGAGTAAATCTTTCAAAGAGCCAGCACAAGCATAGTGGGTCAAATGGTCTGCCTGTAACTTTCTAGTTCAATGGGATGTTTTATGAAACAAAGGTTCAGAAGTTGATGACTGAAGCATCTTCAGTTTCTTCACCAAGAGATTGAAACCATCGAGCCCTGGCAATTTTACTCCCTTTTAAACCTCCCCCCCCCCCACCCCTCCACCACCATTGTTTCCTCTTTTATCTTTACCTTTAACTTACATTAAAGTTAGTTCCTCTCTCTGATTTACATTTAAGCTTCCTCATATTTGGTATATTATTCTCACCCTCGCTGAGAGGTAAGGAGTATTTATTTTGCAAACCTACAGTGTTCTGAGTTTAAATGACAGTGTTTCCTGTGTACATTGTTAACCTTTAACCATCCTCATTCTCTTTATACATTTGGTAAGACCTCTCAATGTCGCCCTTGATTTCCCTCACAGGTTTATCATCTTAAATATCATTGGCTAAGTGATAAAGTATCTGACTGTGCATCAAATATAACAGACTGGTGGAATGAAAGGTCACAGGAGTGTGAGATGCATGGACATTGTTGATGAGTTGAGCAATGGCTATGTTGGGAAGATATTACACAACAGGCTGGAAGCTGTGTCTATTATCGCATTGTTCAGGGCTGTGGAATCCACCATGTGACAGACTGCCCTTTGCAGAGGTCGAACTGCCAGAGTAACTAATGTAGATCAAAGCTGCCACCAGTCCCCTTGCTCTTTGTATTGTGCTGCTAATTAATCATTCCTTGTTCTGCACAGAGTCAGGTTCAAGCCAGATTGCTGCCACTTGAAACATAATGGATTCTGCAAAGATCCATCCAGCCATCTTCCCTTTAATTGTGGTTGTCTCTATGATTGGGCACCCCATTAATCAGGAAACAGTCTCATTGAAAACTGACAATGAAAGTAAACTTATCTCAGTTCTCAGTAAATTAACAAAAACATAAATTGCTGGAGAAACCCATCATGTTTGGCAACGTTGGTGGAGAGAAAGTAGATTTAACGTTTAGAGTCCATTGACTCCTCCTCAGAACAGCAACTAATGCTCCTTTCTGGAAAAATCCCTGAATTGATCTTCAAATATTCCCTCTCGCCCTGACAGTATAAGCTGATTGGATGTTGGCGATGGCAAGAAGGTGGGCTAGAACAGTTTCTCAAAACCATATCATTACAATCTAACAAACACAACTATGGAACTGCACAATTCAGAACCCATTAATATGATCCGGCCAGTAAAGGATGTGATCACTGTCAATGTGTAATGGTCAACTTTGAGAAAGTGAGGACTGCAGATGCTGGAGATCAGAGTCGAGAGTGTAATGCTGGAAAAGCACAGCCAGTCAGTCAGCATTCGAGGAGCAGGAGAATTGATGTTTCAGGCAAGAGCTTCCTGATGAAGGGCTCTTGCCTGAAATGTTGATTCTCCTGCTCCTCAGATGCTGCCTGACCTGCTGTGCTTTTCCAACACCACACTTCTGAATATGTAATGGTCAGCTCAGTGTGTATGTAATTGCTAGTGAGTGTAAGTCAGCATGTGTAATAAGAAGTAACTGTGTATAGTATATGTACAGAATTTACTCTCAATGAGATAGGATGGTAAATTGTTGGAATTCTCTATCCTAAAGGTGGTGATATTCTTCTTTGTCTCAATTCTAAGTCAAGATGGTGAGTGGCTTGGAGGGGAACTCGCAGGGGGTGGTGTTCCCATGTAGCTGCTGCTCTTGTCTTTCTCGATGGAATAGGTCATGGGTTTGCAAGGTGCTGTCTAAGGAACCTTGGTGAGTTTCTGCAGTGCTTCTTGTAGACAGTACACACTACTGCTACTGAATGTCGGTGGTGGAGGGAGTGAATGCTTGTGGGTATGGTGCCAATTAAGCAGGTTGCTTTGTCATGGATGGTATCAAGCTTTTTGAGTGTTGATGGAGCTGCACCCCTTCAGGCAAGTGGAGGGAGGAGTATTCCATGACTTGTGCCTTGTAGATGATTGTGAGGTGAGTCACTTGCTGTAAAATCTCTGGTTTCTAACCTGCTCTTGTAGACGCTGTATTTATATGACTAGTTCAGTTTGGTTCCTGGTCAATAGTAACCCCCAGAATGTCGACAATGGGGGAGATCAGTGATGGTAATGTCACTGAATGACAGAGGGTGATGGTTAGACTCTCTCTTATTGATGATGGTCATTGCATGGCATTTGTGTGGGTTGAATGATACTTGCTACTTGTTAGCTCAAGCCTGGATTTTGTCCAGATCTTGTTGTATTTGGACATGGACTGCTTTAGTATCTGAGGAATCAGCGCTGAAAATGTGTTGCTGGAACAGCGCAGCAGGTCAGGCAGCATCCAGGGAACAGGAGAATCGACGTTTCGGGCATAAGCCCTTCTTCAGGAACCAATGCCCGAAACGTCGATTCTCCTGTTCCAGCAACACATTTTCAGCTCTGATCTCCAGCATCTGCAGACCTCACTTTCTCCTATCTGAGGAATCACAAATGGTGCTGAACATGGTGCAATCATCGGCAACCATCCTCATTTCTGACCTAATGATGGAGGGAGGATCATTGCTGAAATGTTTTGATACAATTGAATGGCTCTCTAGGCCATTTCAAGGTCAGATAGGAGTCAGGCATATTGCTGTGGGTCTTGAATCCTTCCCTAAAGGACATTAGTGAACCAGATGGGTTTGCATTGCATGAACATTATTATGGAGGCCAGTTGTTTAAATTCCAAATTTAAATCGTCTCAACAACCAGGACAGAATTTGAATACTTGTCTCGAGAGAATCAGTGCCGACGTCTTGATGACTAGTTTGCCCTTATCCCTGTGTTGCCATTCCTCATGGCAATACCCCTCATGGGGAGACATGTATTAATCCACTATTTCCAAAGGTTATATTGGTAAGATAATCCTTCTTTCAAGTTATTTATTGCCAAGTATTTCTTGGCCTTCCCTTGCTGTCTTTTCATGGTCAATAAATTGACATAGCTAAAATCTATCCTCTCATCCTCTTGAAGTGAGACAATGTGTAAATGCCTCTGGTCCCTGCCAATCAGTCTCATTCGTTTTGTTGGTCTGGGCCATGGTGTCTCTGGAGAGATTTATCTCAATGGAAATCAAAGGCAGCACCAGCTGCTGCTCACTATCCACAGCATCCTGAAAAACAGAGATATGACTGAGGGTGAGGTTGTAGCTGAGGAAGGGATGTTCCCTTCCACTTGAGTTTCAGATATGAACAGCAGTGATGAGGGTGATTAATGATTAGTGATTGCTCCAGGATGGTATCGCCAAGCAAAGTAAGAAGGGGAACCATCTTTGTGAATTTGCAAATTCACAGACATCCCCTGCCTGGCTTCTGTCACATTGTGTCTGGGTCACACTGTTTAACCACCACAGCAAGGAAAATGAGATGTTGATAAAACAATGAACAACTGCTCTCTATTTTTAGAATAAAAAGACAAATGTTAACCTGGGGTTTCACCAATGAAAGTGAGCGATCGTCAGTTCTCAGTATGGCTGTGTTGTGAACTTATACTGTCCCTGGAATTTGAAACTGATTGTTGGAAAATGTTGGCTCTGTCCTACCTTTCATGTTGAGTAGAAACACTGCAGCAAGTGGAACCTAAAAAAAAGCCAGAAAATGTTGTAACTCCTCAAGCCATGCAGCAGAGTCTGTGGAGAGACACAAAGTGAGCGAGGGCTGAAGGGTGCAGGAGAGGGAGAGTCAGTGAACTCCGAGGAGTCTGTTATCCACTAACTCTGACCCTCTTGGAACAGCAGGATCCACTGTCCCAATTTCACAGAAAAAACTCTCCTCTGGAAATCTTTCTCAATCAGGTCAGAGCCAAGGAGAGAAATGGAGGGAGAGAGGGCTCAGAGCAGTCATGAGTATGATGGTTAGCAATATGGAGATGGGGAGGGGAAGATGGGCTGAGGCCAGGGGCAAGAAACAGGGGAGAGGGGAGGCGGAGCAGAGATTGGAAGAGACAATGTCAGGGGACAGGCGAGAGTTGAGGGTGGGGTTTAGTGCAAGTGAGTGAAAGGGTGCTTGACTCATAAGAAATGGAATATCATGCAACATTTGTAGCAAAATGCTACAGAAAATTCTCAAAGGAATTAAACGAAATGAACCCCCAGCATTGACCTAGCACCAGAAACTACAACATCAAACTCTGCCTGTTGATTCTAAAAGTCCCCCTTACTGATCTGCTGGGGCTTGTGACAATAATGGGACAACTATCTCACTGACTTGCCAAGCAACAGCCTAACACAGTCAGACATTATAAATTACATCATCAGTATACTGTCCCACTGACCAAAGTCAAAACATGTGATGCTGGTAAAGCACAAACAGTTCAGGCAGCATCTGAGGAGCAGGAGAGTTGATGTTTTGAGTATACGTTCTTCATCAGGAAAGTGGGGGCAGGGTGCCAAGGAGGCTAAGAGATAAATAGGAGCAGGATGGATTTGGGGGGAAGGTAGCTGGGAATGCAATAGGTGGATGAAGATTGGGGGTGAAGGTGATAGGTCAGAGTGGAACGTGGAGTTGACAGGTCAGACAGTTCAAGAGGGCGGTGCTGAATTGGAGGGCTGGATCTGGGGTAAGGTGAGGGAAGGGTGGTGAAGTCAACATTGATCCCTTGTGGTTGGATGGTCGCAAGGCAGAAGATGAGGAGTTCTTTCTCCAGGTATCAGGTGGCTAGAATTTGGTAGTGGAGGAGGCCCAGCACTTGCATGTCCTTGGCAGAGTGGGAGGGGGAGTTGAAGTGTTTGGTACAGGGCGGTGGGGTAGTTTGTCCCAGAGATGTTCTCTGAAACATTTTGCAACTTGGCATCCTGTCTCCCCAGTGTAGAAGAGACCACATCAAGAGCTACAGACACAGTAGATGAGGTGTGTGGAGGTGCAGAAAAATCTCTGCTGGATGTGGAAGGATTCTTTGGAGCCACACAGTCCAATCACACGGGATCAATATTGATTTCACCAGTTTCCTCATCTCCCCTCCCTCCACTTATCCCATCCAAGGCCCCAAAAGATCTTACCCAAAGGGTAATTTAGCATGGCTAATCCACCTAACGTGCACATTGTTGCACTGTGGGAGGAGACCAGAGCACTCAGAGAAAACCCTCGCAGACACAGAGAATGTGCAAACTCCACACAATCACCCTCGGAAGAAATTGGACCCAGGTCTCTGGCATTGTGAGGCAGCATTGCGAACCACTGAGCAACTGTGCCGCTCTAACCATATTACTGAAAGTCTGGAGTCACATATAGGCTAGACCATGTAAGGGTGGCAGATTTCCTTTCCTCAAAGATATTAGTGAACCAGTTGTTTTTTTCCAGTCAGCAGTGATCGCACAGTTGCTATTGGACCAGCTTATTATTCCAGACTTTTATTGGATTTAAATTCCATCACCTGCCTTGTTGGGATTTAAGGTCATAGTCCCTGAACATTAGCCGGGGTTCCTGACTATCAATACATTGACATTACCATGAAGTGTGATACATAACAAAGCAGGCCTGTGATTGTCCAGGTTTACTGTGGTCCTTGCTGCCTAGTTCTGTTTAAGGCACATGTTGACACTCAGCCTCTGGTCTTGCTCCACCAGTCTTGGGAGTCTTTTCCTTCTGATTGGGCAGTGGCCTCAGAAAACACTTGTTTCGACACAGAGTGTACCTTGTTCACAGGGAGCTGCTGCTTATAGACTCATTCCCACAGTCACTACATGTTAATTGTTGTTGGTGAGCGAGGCTAATTTTAAACTGGTTTAGAGGATGCTAGATCATTCTCTAATTGGCTTTTAAGAGGGACAGGCATTGACATTTTGTATTTGTTCATCGGATGTCAGCATCGTTGGCTTGGCTGGCATTTATTGTCTATCCTTAAAGGCCCCAAGGCACTTTATAATAAAAAAAGACTATTAAATTTAAAATTAATGCAGAAAAGTAGGCAATGCTTAAAACCAATAGTGTGTAAAACCCAAGTGCATAATGGGCAAGATAGTAAGAGTACTTATTCAGTTAAAAGTCCAAAAGATTATAGAGGCACAATTCACACACCTATTGAACCTAATTTTAATACAAACAATATACTTAGCAAAATAGGATTGCTTCTCTCTCTCTAAAACACTACAGATTAGAACTAACCCAACATGGTACACAGCTGTCATTTGCATTGCCAGACAATAAGCCATTTTTAACTCTCCTCTGATAACAACAACTCCAGACACTTGATAAAAACGAAAGTTGTGATCTTGCTCATTACATTTTGACAGGCTTCCACTCTGTCCTGTAACAACCGTTTCTTCCAAATATGTTTTATAGTTTGTTCTCTTCACTTTATGCTGCCCAAAATCCATTTTAATTGAGGTCTGTTATAATATTGTTCAGTGCGTGTCTGACTCCCAAACTCCCAAAACTCCTAAAATTGTAAATAGCAACTAGATAGATTCAGACAGCTGCCTGACTGCCTTTCTCTAACTCATAGTTTGTGATCTGAGGCTTATTCTCTCCTGTTTCTGGTCCTTTGGGAATTTCTGATCATTTGGGAATTTCTGGATTGCTGCTATATATTAATATAACTTCTGAAGAAGAGTCATACTAGATTTGAAACTTTAACTCTTGTTTCTCTCTGCATAGTTGCTGCCAGACCAGCTGGGTTTCTCGAGTATTCTCTGTATTTGTGGATGTAATGTCTTTTGCTCCTTCTTCCCTTGGTCTTCAGATTTATCTGTCTGCTTTTCGTTACTCTGTTTTTTTTAACTTTTCAGTGAACAATTGTGGCTGCTCACCATATGGTATATCCTTGCTGTTTCTGAATGTGAGGAGAAAGTGAGGACTGCAGATGCTGGAGATCAGAGCTGAAAATGTGTTGCTGGAAAAGTGCAGCAGGTCAGGCAGCATCCAAGGAACAGGAGAATCAATGTTTCGGGCATATGCCCGAAACATCGATTCTCCTGTTCCTTGGATGCTGCCTGACCTGCTGCGCATTTCCAGCAACACATTTTCGTTTCTGAATGTGACACAAGTGAGGCACATGTGGACACCATTTGGGAATCTATGGGTTTATTTCAAGCTAAACTAATATAGACAGTACAGAATACGCTCTAGACACAGACTCTGCCAAGAGTGCTATAATGCTCTTGGTCATGTGATGATGTCTTAGTGTTTGGATTATCCACAGGCCGAGTTTCTTAAGGGTTGTCAGACAAAAAGTGATAACATGCATCAACGTCTGGTGACTTTTTTTGAGGATAACATCTTGCAGAAAGGTGAGCTCAGTCATGACTACTCTACTTCAGGAAGTGTCACCATTTCTGGGGAACATAACAGCTCTACTTCAAGGTTTGTGCGAAGATTTGTAGCTCGGGTCCTCGTTGCTGTGGTTCTGTTCGCCGAGCTGGAAGTTTTTGTTGCAAACGTTTCATCCCCTGACATCAACTAGCCACAAAACGACACGACCAGCCATCCCTAGTAGCCACACACGCAGACGACAAGCAACATGAATTCGACTACCATTATAGGGCAACACTATCATTATAGGGCAAGCCAAACAAAGAACAGCCAGGGAATTCCTAGAAGCATGGCACTCATCTACAAACTCCATCAACAAACACATCGACCTGGACCCAATATACCGGCCACTACAGCGGACAGCTGGAACTGACAACCGGAAGCGGCAGGGACAGACCACTATAAATGCCGGAGGAAACACCACAGAAGCGCTTCACAGGAGGCTCCCAAGCACTGAGGATGTCACCTAGACAGGGGACGAAACGTTTGCAACAAAAACTTCCAGCTCGGCGAACAGAACCACAGCAGCTCTACTTCAGCTTGAACACATGTTGATGAAGCCAATACAAGGTGCAAAGCTCAGGCTGAGCACACCCATTGCAGCATGGAATTCTCCCAGGATCCACTGCCAAACACATTCATACAATTGGGGATGTGAAGGATCACTTCACTGCCACACTCTCCCTCCAGGGCCACTGGAATCACTTCACCTTCTTATCAAATCTGCCCAGTATCTGGTCCTCTCCTCAGTCTCATATGGTAGGTGTCAGTCCCACTGCAAACAAGCAAACTGACCCAGTAAGCAATTTCTTAGCAAATGTATCGTTCTGCCAGATAAAGACCACTAATAGATGTCTAAAGTTTATAAGATAGCTGCTAGTTTGGACATTGATGGTAAGGATAGTTTAGATGATGTTGAGGGGATGGGAATCTCCGAAATCAGCCTCACTCCATGTTCAGATCCATTAGTCAGTGACGTAAGCCCAGTGTCTGAGCTCCAGGCTACTGAAATGACTACCAATGGAGAATCCACCAGCAACAAGATGCATTCTTCCACAGCTATTTGCCAGCCAGTAGTTCCTCGCAATCCTCAGACCGTTTCAGGGGGAAGTGAAGTTTCAATAGATAGCCTTCGCTAGTTGTGAGCCAGCTGGGTTTTAATGAGAATTCAGTCACTTTGTGGTGACAATTAATGAAAGGGGCTTTGAAAGGCAGTTTTATTCATTCATTAGAAATAAATCCCACCAGCTGCTGTGATAGGATTTGTACCTGTGGTGACAGAGCATCAATTTAACATTTTCTCACAAAGTGTGCGGTTTTATCATGGCCAGCAAGCCGCCTCTGGGAAGCCCTGCTTCCTTGTCAGAGATCACTGCACTCTGATGGCAGATTTTCTACTCTTGGATGATGCTGATGTCACAGAATGGTCCACCCTAGAACATAGAACATAGAAGAATACAGCGCAGTACAGGCCCTTCGGCCCTCGATGTTGCGCCGATCCAAGCCCACCTAACCTACACTAGCCCACTATCCTCCATATGCCTATCCAATGCCCGCTTCAATGCCCATAATGAGGGAGAGTCCACCATTGCTACTGGCAGGGCATTCCATGAACTCACGACTCGCTGAGTAAAGAACCTACCCTTAACATCTGTCCTATACCTACCCCCCCTTAATTTAAAGCTATGCCTCCTTGTAATAGCTGACTCCATACGTGGAAGAAGATTCTCACTGTCGACCCTATCTAAACTCCTAATCATCTTATACACCTCTATCAAGTCGCCCCTAAACCTTCTTTTCTCCAATGAAACAACCCCAAGTGCCTCAGCCTTTCCTGATACGATCTTTCTACCATACCAGGCAACATCCTGGTAAACCTCCTCTGCACCCGTTCCAGTGCCTCCACATCCTTCCTATAGTATGGCGACCAAAACTGCACACAATACTCCAGATGTGGCTGCACCAGAGTCTTATACAACTGCAACATGACCTCAGTACTCCGGAACTCAATTCCTCTACCAATAAAAGCCAGTACGCCATATGCCTTCTTCACCCTCTGGAATGATGTCACAGAATGGTCCACCCTCTGGAAAGATGTCACAGAATGGTCCACCCACTGGAATGATGTCACAGAATGGTCCACCCACTGGAATGACGTCACAGAATGGTCCACCCTCTGGAATGATGTCACAGAATGGTCCACCTATTGGAATGATGTCACAGAATGGTCCACCCACTGGAATGATGTCACAGAATGGTCCACCCTCTGGAAAGATGTCACAGAATGGTCCACCCTCTGGAAAGATGTCACAGAATGGTCCACCTATTGGAATGATGTCACAGAATGGTCCACCCACTGGAATGATGTCACAGAATGGTCCACCCTCTGGAAAGATGTCACAGAATGGTCCACCCACTGGAATGATGTCACAGAATGGTCAACCCACTGGAATGACGTCACAGAATGGTCCACCCTCTGGAATGATGTCACAGAATGGTCCACCTATTGGAATGATGTCACAGAATGGTCCACCCACTGGAATGATGTCACAGAATGGTCCACCCTCTGGAAAGATGTCACAGAATGGTCCACCCACTGGAATGATGTCACAGAATGGTCCACCCTCTGGAAAGATGTCACAGAATGGTCCACCCACTGGAATGATGTCACAGAATGGTCAACCCACTGGAATGACGTCACAGAATGGTCCACCCTCTGGAATGATGTCACAGAATGGTCCACCCACTGGAATGTGCTGGAATGTAATGTACACAGTCCTCATTGTGATTCGGAAAAGCCAAGGCTGGGGATATCATCACTAAAGCAGTCAGAAAGAAATTGAGCATATCCAACCCAAATGTATCACAGGCAATCCTCAAATAGAGAAACACACCTGCTGGAATCCAGGACAGATTAATACCACACCAATTCCAATGGCAAAAAAGCCACTAAACCAGAAATGACAAAATTAAGGTTGAGTGGTAGGAAGCCAAATTTTATTAACAAACACGGGACTAAGGAACAGGAATAGGCCACTTGACCCTTTGAGCCTGTTCTGCCATTCAATAAGATCATGCTGATCTGATATTAGTCTCAACTCGACATTAGCCAGAGCATTGGGTATAGGAGTTGAGAGGTCATGTTGTGGCTATAGAAGACATTGGTTAGGCCACTTTTAGAATACTCTGTGCAATTCTGGTCTCCCTGCTATAGGAAGGATGCTGTGAATCTTGAAAGACTTCAGAAAAGATTTACAAGAATGTTACCAGGGTTGGAGGGCTTGAACTACAGGCAGAGACTGAATATTGTTATGAAGGTGTAAGGGGTACTGTATCTTTAAGAGTTAAAATCTAGTAGAACTACCTGATACAGCACCAAGTGTTCGGAATAAGGTAACAATGTAACATTTGGTCAAACAGCTGGGTAGCTGGGTTGCCTGGAGATGACAAAACAAATTCAAATTCAGGCAATCAGTTTAAGTTATACCCCAAAATACCAACTTCCAATCAAATTTGAATTTTGTATATTGACAATATTTTAAAAACCAATGAAATAAGACTGGGAAAACTTGAACAGTTGAGAGAGAACTGCCATGTACAGACTGCCCGAAAAATATCTCTCTTCAAGGTACCTTAATTGATCAGTGTCCTGTAAAACAGAAATCCCTAAGAAGAAGAAAAGAAGACAGAGGAAGATATAAAGAGAAGTTTTGATAGTTGGCAGGTTTTGAAATTTGAATTTTGGTAAATCTTAATCAGGGTTTTTATCAGACTAGCATTATAAAAGGGAAAGTAAAAGATAGGTTAGAGGAAAGAGTTGTAAACAGTTGTTAATTATTTATAGTTAATTATTCTCTGTTATACTTTAAGAAATAAAGTTGTTAATTTTACTTTAACTCGTTCTTGGCCTCTCAATTTTTCACAGATTACTGCACGGGATAAATCTTTTCTGTGTTGCTAGTTTAAATTAACCAGCAGGGTTTACCTCATGACATAACAGTTTGGGGGCTCATTATCGGGATTTGAACTGGTTTAGACAGATTTGAATAGATTTGGGGGTACGAAAAATCCCAGCCTATTTAAACACTTATAGGTTAGTGTCCTAGATCTTTAAATAAAATGTAGGTGAGACAATTTGTTAAATTTCGGTGACTTGTGGTTGATTAAATTAAAAGTGAGAGAATGACTCGTGGGTGGCACGGTGGCACAGTGGGTGGCACGGTGGTACAGTGGTTAGCACTGCTGCCTCACAGCACCAGAGACCCGGGTTCAATTCCCGACTCAGGCGACTGACTGTGTGGAGTTTGCACATTCTCCCCGTGTCTGCATGGATTTCCTCCGGGTGCTCCGGTTTCCTCCCACAGTCCAAAAATGTGCAGGTCAGGTGAATTGGCCATGCTAAATTGCCCGTAGTGTTCGGTAAAAGGGGTAAATGTAGGGGAATGCTTCAGGTTGCGCTTCGGCGGGTCGGTGTGAACTTGTTGGGCTGAAGGGCCTGTTTCCACACTGTAAGTAATCTAATCTGACTCCTAAAATTGCTAAAGAGGTTCTAGGATTTGAAGATGATTCTCAAATTTGCCAAGAAAGTTTAGAAGGAAAGAAAAAGGCCATACTTTTAGAATTAGCAAATAAGTTAGATTTGAGTTTAACCGAGGACAAAAGTAAAGCTGAAATTGTAAGGGAATTACTCAAACACTTAGGTGTGTCAGAGAAATAGACAAGTGCAATAGAGGTAGAAAAACTTAAATTACAACTGAGGAAAATGGAGTTAGAAGATAAACAAACAGAGAGAGAGGAAAGACAGTGGGAGAGAGAAAGAGAAAGAGAGCGAGAAGAGAGAGAGATGAAAAAGTGAGAGAGGTTCTTAGCTGAGCAAAGAGAGAGAAAAGAAAGGGAGACAGAAAAAGAGAGAATTTGAACTTGAGAAGTTGTGACTAAGTCAGCAAAGTCAAGTTAACAGGCTGGACATTAAAAGAGAAGGTAGTGATATATACAAATATGTTAAAACTCTGCCACATTTTGATGAGAAAGATGTTGAAGCCTTCTTTATTTCATTTTAAAAATTGGCTAGGCAGATGGAGTGGTCCGAAGATTTATGGGTAATGCTAGTTCAGACTAAACTGGTAGGCAGAACTAGTGATGTATTTGCCGCGCTGTCTGATGAGGGGTCAGGAGATTATGAAGAAGTTAAATTGGCTCTAAAAAGGGCCTATGAATTGGTACCAAAAGCATGTAGACAGCAGTTCAGAAACATAAAGAAGGAACCAAATCAGACTTATGTTGAGTTTGAAAGAATTAAACATAGTCATTTTGATTGATGGGTTCGTGCTTTGAAAATAGATAGGAGCTTTGAGGCTCTATAAGAGATTATCCTGCTGGAGGGGTTTAACAACTCAATTCCAGAGATGATAAGAACTCATGTGAAGGAACAGAAAGTTGAGGAAGTGAGAAGGGCAGCAGAAGTAGCAGATGATACATGCTGGTGCATAAGAGCAGCTTCCGGCCAGAATTTTGTCCTGTGAGGGATAGAAGTTGGGAGAAGGGGAGATCCTACACTACCAAACCAAGAGTAGAGAGCATTGGTAAGATTTTACCGCATGTTAAAAAAAAGAAGCCCAAAAGGATGGAAAGGAGGTGAAAGGCCGCAGGTAGTTTCCACTGTGGTAAAGTGGGACACGTAAAGACACAATACTGGTCGTTAAGATTAGATTAGATTACATTACAGTGTGGAAACAGGCCCTTCGGCCCAACAAGTCCACACCGACCCGCCGAAGCGCAACCCACCCATACCCCTACATTTACCCCTTACCTAACACTACGGGCAATTTAGCATGGCCAATTCACCTTACCTACACATCTTTGGACTGTGGGAGGAAACCGGAGCACCCGGAGGAAACCCACGCAGCCCACAGGGAGAATGTGCAAACTCCACACAGTCAGTCGCCTGAGGCGGGAATTGAACCCGGGTCTCTGGCGCTGTGAGGCAGCAGTGCTAACCACTGAGCCACCATGCCGCCCTAAAGAAAGGCATTGTGGGAAACGATGTGGTAAAAGAAGCTAAGCCAGTGGCATTAGTGAAGGTAGTAAAGGAGACCCCCAAGAAGAGC
This sequence comes from Chiloscyllium plagiosum, assembly GCF_004010195.1. Classification (NCBI taxonomy): domain Eukaryota; kingdom Metazoa; phylum Chordata; class Chondrichthyes; order Orectolobiformes; family Hemiscylliidae; genus Chiloscyllium; species Chiloscyllium plagiosum. The sequence goes on along the minus strand of NC_057729.1, from coordinate 61,004,727 downwards.
CGAGGAGCTGCAGGAGAGTGCACAGCCCAGCCAGGGGTTGGGTATGGAGATATCACCTGATCTCTACAAAGAATTTGCCTCTGTGGGTAAAGTATACTTAGAAAGAACAGGGGGAGAAGGACAAGAAGTTATCATTTTGAGAGACACAGGATCTAACCAGGTGCTGATAGTAAGAGATGAGAGAATATCCACTTTTTATGAACTGTTACCTGAGAGTGTGGTAATTTGTGGGATAGACGGACAGAAATTTAGCGTCCCCTTATATAAGGTCAGGTTGGAGTGCCAACTCAAGAGGGGAAAGCCACAGTGAGAGTGATTGACAGAGTGTCAGTTCCAGGAATTAATTTTCTTCTTGGGAATGATTTGGCAGGATCCAAGGTGGGAGTGACACTCCTTGTTGTGGAGAAGACCAAGAAACTGAGGAGTTAAAACAGAAATATCCTGGCATTTTCCCAGACTGTGTGGTAACCAGATCCCACTATCATAAGTCACAGCACAAAGCGAAAAGTAAAGAGAAAGATGGAGTTGAGGTTCAGTTAGCGGACACCCTGTTTGATGTAATGGTGCAGGAAAAACCTGAACAGGAAGAGGGTCAAAGCTAAGGGACTTGCAACAGAAAGACAAGACAATGAAAGATATATATGTGGAGGTGTACTCCGAAAAGGAGGCAGAGAATATTCCTGAGGGTTATTATCTGCAAGATACAGTCCTAAGACGGAAATGGAGACCACGGCAGGTTAGTGCAGAAGAGAAATGGGCTGAAGTGCACCAGATTGTGTTGCCGGTAGCATACGGACAGAAAGTGTTACGGGTAGCACATGAACTACCTATGGAGGTCACCTAGGGGTACGAAAGACTCAGGCTAAGGTACAGAAGCATTTTTATTGGCCTGGAATGCACAAGGATGTGGTTAACTTTTGCTGTATGTGTCATACATGCCAAATGCTGGGTAAGCCATAGACGGTAATAAAACCAGCATCTTTGTTGCCAATTCCTGCATTTAAAGAACATTTCACGTGGGTTATAATTCATTGTGTAGGTCCCCTCCCGAGCACTAAAACTGGGAACTAGTACTTGTTAGCCATAATGGATGTGCCTACCAGATTTCCGGAGGCAATTCCATTACGGAATATTAAGGCAAAAAGGGTAGTAGAGGAGGTAGTAGCTTTCTTCACACGGTGTGGGCTACCCAGAGAGATTCAGTTGGACCAAGGGAGAACTTTTACTGCTAGACTGTTTAAGGAGGTTGTGGATACAGCACTTTAAATCCAATTCGAATCATCCTGAATCCCAGGGAGCTTTAGAAAGGTGGCATCAGACCTTGAAGACAATGTTGAGAGCATCCTGTCAGGACTACTTGAATGATTGGGATAAAGGTATCTTATTCATATTGCTTGTCATTAGAGATGCCCCAAATGAATCTACTCAGTTCACTCCCTTCAAGTTAATATTCGGGCATGAAGTGAGAGTGCCTTTGAAATTAATTAAAGAAAAGTTGACAAGACCAAAGTCGGAGATCCCACACTTAGATTATGTATTGGAGTTGAGGGAGAGATTAAATCGAGTAGGTGAGTTAGCTCAACAGCACCTAAAGAGGGCACAGTGTAGAATGAAGCAGGTGGCAGATAAAAGGTCTGAGACTCGGACGTTTTCCCGAAGGGATGATGTGTTAGTGCTGTTACCAGTGATAGGAGATCCCTTGTGTCTGTGTGGGTTTCCTTTGGGTGCTCCGGTTTCCTCCCACAATCCAAAAAATGTACGATTCAGGTGAATTGGCCATGCTAAATTGCCCATAGTGTTGGTGCATTAGTCAGGGATAAATATAGGGTAGGGGAATTGGTCTGGGTGGGTTACTCTGCGGCGGATCGGTGTGGACTTATTGGGCCAAAGGACCTGTTTCCATTCTGTAGCTAATCTAATCTAATCAGTTGTGGCTGGGTTAACAAACTGTGCAGTCTATTTGGAAGATGTTGTAATCTTTAGTAAGTCCTAGAAAGATCACATGGTACAGCAGCAGAGCTCTTTGAATGACTACGAGAAGCAAAACTGGTGATAAACTTAAATAAAACTGAATTCACGAAAGCAGAGGTGACGTTCTTGGGATATAACATCAGTCGTGGAAGGTTGACCCTATGGAACGCAAAGACGAAGGCCATCGAGGAATTTCCACGATCAACCTCAAAGAAAGAGGTGCTTCAATTCTTAGGACTCAATGGATTCTATCAGAAGTATGTTCCAAACTTCAGCAGTGTAGTGCACCATTAATCAATTTGCTAAAGAAGGACACTAACTTTTGGTGGACAGAACAATGCCAGGAGGCATTTGACCATTTGAAATTAATAGTAACCACCAAACCAGTTTTAGCTGCACCAAACTTTTCAAAACCTTTTAAAGTCACATCGATGCTAGTGACATTGGGGTTAGAGCTGTACCCCTACAGGAAGATAAAGACGGGATTGAACTGTCAGTTGGTTACTTTTTGAAGAAGATCAACATCCACCAGAAGAAATACTCCACAATCGAAAAGGAACGATTGAGTTTGGTACTGGCCTTACAACATTTTAATGTGTATGTGACGAACAATGTGTTGGAGACAACTGTGTACATGGTTCACAATCTGCTTACATTCTTAGAACGCTTTAAAGACAAGAACATGAGACTATTTTGTTGGAGTCTTATGTTACAGACTTTTAATTTAAAATCATACATGTTGCGGCTCATAAGAATGTAATTGTAGATGCATTATTGTGGATTTAACTAATAAAGTTTAGATGAGATTTGTATTTATTTAATTTCATATATACAGTTATATGGGAAGAAGTTAAGGTGAATTTAGTTTAAAGTTATCTGTATTTTGGGTAATGTGTTTAAAAAATAGAGAAACAAAACTGAAGCCATCTTTTCATTGTGATGGTTCATTTTTTCTTAAGGAGGGAGGTGTTGTGAAGATGTGGGTGTACTGTACTTTTAAGAGAGCTAAAATCTAGCAGAACTACCTGACACAGCACCAAGTGTTCTGAATAAGGTAACAACATAACACTTGGTCGAACAGCTGGGGTAGCTGGGTTGCCTGGAGGTGGTAAAACAAATTCAAATTTGGCTAATCAGTTTAAATTATACCCCCAAAATACCAAACACCAATCAAATTTGAATTTAGTATATTGACAATCTTAAAAGCCAGAGACTCGGGGGATCCAAGATGGCGGCAATCTAGGAGGATCATGTTGCAAAGCTCCACACTGCAGCACAAGCAGGCTGAACTTTTAACCTGCCCTACCTGGACCACCAGGTCGTGGAAAGGTCGTGGAATCCCAGGAAACTGTGAAAAAATAACTTACCTGAGTTTTCACCATCCAGGGATGCCGAAGAAGGGAGAAGGTACATCCGAGGCAGGGCCAGTGGCCTAGCCTGCAGGATCCTCAGACTCGACTTCCTACCAGGCCCTGGTGAAGAAGCTCGCGAAATCTCGCGAGATGTTAGGTAAGCAGATCGAGGAGAAGCTGGCCCCGACCTCTATCAAGCTGCAGAAGCATGAACAGCAGCTGGGAGACCTGGAAAAGAAGACGGATGAGGTTGAACACAGAGTCACTGTGGTGGAAGCTGATACCGGTTCCTCCAAGGATAGGATCCAAGCTCTGAAGACACAGGTCCATAATTTGCTTGACCAAGTTGATGACCTCGAGAACAGAGGCAGGAGAAAAAATATTTTGATCGTCAGTCTGCCGGAGGATAAGGAAGGTGAGCGGCCGGTGGAATGTTATGAGGACTGGTTGCCGAAATTCCTTAACTTGGAGACTGGAATGAGAGGCTTGAAGATTGAGAGGGCTCACCAGGTCATGGCACGGAGGTCAGGTCTAGGTCAACATTCTTGTCCTCTCTTGGTGTGGTTTCATCATTATATAGATAAGGAGAGAATCGTGGAAGCTTCCAGAATCCAGAGGAAGGATCCGAAGGCCCTAATTTACAAGGGCTCGAAGATGATGTTCTTCCAGGACTTCTCAATGGCAGTGATCCAGAAAAGAAAATCCTATGACGGCTTTAAGAGAAGACTGAGGGAGCCAGGGATCCAGTACTCTCTGAGGTATCAGTGGTGGTTCAGATCACCTTAGATGGATCCGTACATCCCTTTGACACATCGGAGAAGGCAAGAGACTTTGTGGACAAATTACTAAATCTGAACAATTCAGTATGTAGAAATAGTACTGTTGTTTGGGTATGTCTCTTTTTTTTTAAAAACAGAGGCAATCCGGTTGGGGCTTTCTTTACCTTTTTTGATGGGTGATAATCTGGTTTAAATGATGTTTGGTGGGGGTTGAGAAGTTATACGAAAGGATGGGTGGGATATTTATCCCTTTTCTCTTTAAAAAAGAATTTCTTTTATATTGCTATTCCATGGTGTATTTTCTTTCTTTTCTGCTTGTGTTTGCGGTGCGGCTCTAGCTAGGAGGAGGGAAAATGGTTGGGAGGGCTAGATGCCTACTTACAGGCAGTTTATACAGGTTCAGGTATTTAAATGCCTGGGCTGCAGTATAGGCAGCAGGATGGGAAGTTGGATTTTGGGATGGGTATTTTCCCACTTTGGGCAGGGAGTGAGATCCCCCATTCAGCGCCGTTGGCTTGTATTTTTGGCTTTTGTTGTATATAATCTTTGATAGCTTTGTAGGTTTGTTAACTGTAGTGGTTTTATTGTGGTTCTGTTCGCTGAGCTGGGAATTTGTGTTGCAGACGTTTCGTCCCCTGTCTAGGTGACATCCTCAGTGCTTGGGAGCCTCCTGTGAAGCGCTTCTGTGATCTTTCCTCCGGCACTTATAGTGGTTTGTCTCTGCCGCTTCCGGTTGTCAGTTCCAGCTGTCAGTTGCAGTGGCCGGTATATTGGGTCCAGGTCGATGTGCTTATTGATTGAATCTGTGGATGAGTGCCATGCCTCTAGGAATTCCCTGGCTGTTCTCTGTTTGGATTGTCCTATAATAGTAGTGTTGTCCCAGGGGACGAAACGTCTGCAACACACATTCCCAGCTCGGCGAACAGAACCACAACAACGAGCACCCGAGCTACAAACCTTCTCACAAACTTTGTAGTGGTTTTATCTTATGTAGTTTTTATATTTGATGAATTATGTGACACTAAGGTGCAACAATTTGTGGTTCGAGTTCCTCCTCTCCGGAATTTAAATGTTGCTGCCAGAAGGTTATGGCTAATGACTTGAATTAAATGGTATAGCTGGAATATCAAGGGGAGCCACTCACCAATTAAGAGGAAGAAGGCACTTTTGAGTCTTAGAAAGGAGAAAGTGGATATTGCTTTGTTACAGGAGACACACTTGGATGATAGGGAGCATTTGAAACCACAGCAGAATAGCTTTGATCGGATTTACTTTTCATCTTTTAATACCAGAAGTAGGGGAGTGGCTATATTAGTTAGGGGGAATCTCCCATTTAAGCTACTAGAGTGTGTTAAAGATTCTCAAAGCCCTGATAAAGGGGGAAGAACATAGTGTTTTGAAAGTTTATTGCCCTCTGGCCCATCCTCTCAAATTTCTGGTAGATGCATTCTTTAAATTCTACAGTCTCGAGTCCCAGCATATCATTTTAGGGGGAGATTTTAACTATCTCATGGATCCTACAATAGACAGGTTGCCCAAAGGCCCCCTGATACCCTCTGTACAAACTAAACAATTAGTGGATCTGTGTTTGGAGTTAGGGTTGGTAGACATCTGGAGGTGTCTCTACTCTACAGGCAAGGATTTTATGTTATTTTCCAGCCCACACAGATGTCACACCAGGATTGATTTATTTCTGACCCCCATGGCAACCCTGGACTTGGTGGCATCTTGTACAATTGGTAATATTACCATGTCCAATCACGCTCCAGTGTACCTGTTGGTTAAGATGAAGAACACTCTAATGGGCCCGAGGCACTGGTGAATGGATCCCTTTATCCTTAAGGTTAATAAGTTTGTGGAGTACTTCTCTAGGGAATTTCGGGTGTTCCTAGACATTAACTCAGGCTTGGTTAGTAGTCCACCCATCCTTTGGGAAACTGCCAAAGCATATACCAGGCGGTTAGTTATTTCTTAGTCTGCCATTGGAAGTGGCAGAAGGGTGAGCAGCAACGTCTCCTTGAAGCATGGTTGAAGCTGAGAAGGCTTACTTTGACAGGCCCTCGTTGGTCAAACTACAGAGGATTACAGCGCTGTGGTCTGCACTGAATTCTGTGCTTACGCAGACAGCAAAGAAGGAGCTTACTTTTGCAAAGCAAAGATTATATGAGATGGTGACAGACCAGGCAAATACTTAACATATCTCGCCAGATAAAGGAGTGCCCCACACGCCATTACGGTGATTAGGGACTGGTCTCAGAACCTAACATGTGACTCCAAAAAGATTAATGTGGCATTCCAGAGATTTTACTCTAAGTTATACCAATCTGAGGGTTGTGAGGAGGGGTGGCCAAAATTGAGTCTTTTTTTAAGGATCTGGAGCTCCCAGGCGTGACCCCTGAGCAAGAGTCTTTCTCAATGCCCCCTTATCACAGCAAGATGTGCAGGAGGCTGTGATGCAGCTTCAGAGTGGAAAGGCGCCTGGTCCTGATGGACTTCCCAGTGAATTCTATAAGGAATTTATAAACATATTGTCAGGCCCGATGCTCAATATGTTTAATGACTCATACAACAATGATTGTCTTCTGCCATCTCTGAGAGAAGCCAATATTTCATTTATTCTTAAAAAAGGGAAGGTCCCATACTGTATTTCATACAGGCCCATTTCACTCTTAAACTGTCCACAAGCACCTGATGAAGGAGCAGCGCTTCGAAAGGTAGTGCTTCCAAATAAACCTGTTGGACTATAAACTGGTGCTGTGTGATAAAAAAAAAATCTATTTTTTCAATAAAAAACATAGTTTAAATAAAGCTAATGACACAATCCGATGCTTTGGGGGTATAAGACCAGGGGAAAATTGAACAGTTGAAGGAGAAGTGCCATGCCACCAGCATCTGCAGACTGTCTGGAGAATAGCTCTCTTAAAGGTACCTTTATCGATCAGTGACCTGTGAAACAGAAATCCCTAAGAAGAAGAAAAGAAGACCAAGGAAGATATAAAGAAGATTCAACAACGGGCTGGTTTTGAAATTTGAATTTTTGGTAAGTCTTAATCAGGGTTTTTATTGGACTAGTATTAGAGAAGGAAAGTAAAAGATAAGTTAGAGGAAGGAGTTGTAAATAGTTATTAATTAATTATTTTCTGTTATACTTTGAGAAATAAAGTTGTTACTTTTACTTTAGTTCTTGGTTGCTTGAATTTTCACAGATTACTGCACGGGATAAATCTTTTCTGTGTTGCTGGTTTAAATGGCGGGGGGGGTGGGGTTACCCCATCTCGTAACAATAGGCTGGGGCTGTTTTCCCTGGAGTATCAGAGGCTGCGGCTGGCTTTAAAGATGTTTATTAAATCGTGAGGGGCATGGATAGGGTGAATAGCCAAGGTCTTTTTCTCAGGGTAGGGGAGTCCACAGCTAGATGGCATAGGTTTAAGGTGAGAGGGGAAAGGTTTAAAAGGGACCCAAGGGACAACATTTTCAATAGAAGGTCATCCATATTTGGAATGAGCTGCCAGAGGAAGTGGTGGAGGCTGGTAAATTACAACATTTAAAAGACATCTGCATGAGTATATGAATAGGAAAGACTAAGAGGGATATGGGCCAGATACTGGCAAATGGGACAAAGTCAGATGGGATGTTTGGTCAGCACAGATGAGTTGGACAAAAGAGTATGTCTCCATGCTGTATGAGCCTATAGCCCCAGTAATCCTTCATCCTCTGGTAATCAAGAATCTATCTCCCGCTGCCATAAGACTATTTGAAAGATTTTGCATCCACTGCCTTTTGAGGAAGGGAATTCCCAAGACACTCAACCCTCAGAGAAAAAAAGTGTTTCTTCACCTCTCTCTTAAATGAGTAACATCTTATTTTTAAGCGATGACCCCTAGTGTTAGACTCTCCCAAAAGAGGGAACATCCTCTCCACATCCACCTGGTCAAGTCATAGTTATAGAGTCATAGAGATGTACAGCATGGAAACAGACCCTTCGGTCCAACCTGTCCATCCCGATCAGATATCCCAACCCAATCTAGTCCCACCTGCCAGCACCCAGCCCATATCCCTTCCAACCCTTCCTATTCATATACCCATCCAAATGCCTCTTAAATGTTACAGTTGCGCCAGCCTCCACCACTTCCTCTGGCAGCTCATTCCATACACATACCACCCTCCGAGTGAAAATGTTGCTCCTTAGGTCTCTTTTATATCTTTCCCCTCTCACCCTAAACCTATGCC
>NC_057729.1:60995136-60996366 GCF_004010195.1 Chiloscyllium plagiosum | reverse complement strand
GATAGGAAGGAGACCAGAATTGCATGCAGTATTCCAACAGTGGCCTAACCAATGTCCTGTACCAGCTGCAACATGACCTCCCAACTCCTGTACTCAATACTCTGACCAACAAAGGAAAGCATACCAAATGTCTTCTTCACTATTCTATCTACCTGTAACTCCACTTTCAAGGAGCTATGAATCTGCACTCCAAGGTCTCTATGTTCAGCAACACCCCCTAGGACCTTACCATTAAGTCCTGCTAAGATTTACTTTCCCAAAATGCAGCACCTCGCATTTATCTGAATTAAACTCCATCTGCCACTTCTCAGCCCATTGGCCCATCTGGTCAAGATCCTGTTGTAATCTGAGGTAACTTTCTTCGCTATCCACTACACCTCCAATTTTGGTGTCATCTGCAAACTTACTAACTGTACCTCTTATGCTCGCATCCAAATCATTTTTGTAAATGACAAAAAGTAGAGGGCCCAGCATCGATCCTTGCGACACTCCACTGGTCACAGGCCTCCAGTCTAAAACACAACCCTCCGCCACCACCCTCTGTCTTCTACCTTTGATCCAGTTCTGTATCCAAATGGCTAGTCCCACAGGACGTTCTATTTTTCAATTAAATCACCTCTGGATCTTCTAAATTCCAGAGGATTCAGGCCTAGCCTGCCTAGACTATTCATAACTGAAAATGTGTTGCTGGAAAAGCGCAGCAGGTCAGGCAGCATCCAGGGAACAGGAGAATCGACGTTTCGGGCATAAGCCCTTCTTCAGGATTCCTGACCTGCTGCGCTGTTCCAGCAACACATTTTCAGCTCTGATCTCCAGCATCTGCAGACCTCACTTTCTCCTGGACTATTCATAACACAATCCACTCATTCCAGGTCTAAGTCAAATAAATCTTCTCTGAACTGTTTCCAATGCATGAGCATTCTCCTATAAGTAGGATGATCAATACATAGAACATAGAAGAATACAGCGCAGTACAGACCCTTTGGCCCTCGATGTTGCGCCGATCCAAGCCCACCTAACCTATACTAACCCACTATCCTCCATATACCTATCCAATGCCCGCTTAAATGCCCATAAAGAGGGAGAGTCCACCACTGCTACTGGCAGGGCATTCCATGAACTTACGACTCGCTGAGTGAAGAACCAACCCATAACTTCAGTCCTTTATCTACCCCCCCTTAATTTAAAGCTATGCCCCCTCGTAATAGCTGACTCCATACGTGGAAAAAG
>NC_057729.1:60985336-60994431 GCF_004010195.1 Chiloscyllium plagiosum | reverse complement strand
TCAAAGAATTCAATACGGTTTGTGAGGCACGACCTGCCCTTCACAAAACCATGCTGACTATCCTTGATCACATTATTCCTATCCAGATGTTCATAAATCCTATCCCTTACAATTCTCTCTAAGACTTTGCCCACGACAGAAGTGAGACTCACCGGCCTATAGTTACTAGGGTTATCCCTACTCCCCTTTTTGAACAAGGGAACCACATTTGCTATCCTCCAGTCTTCTGGCACTATTCCTGTAGACAAAGAGGACATAAAAATCAAGGCCAATGGCTCTGCAATCTCCTCCCTTGCTTCCCAGAGAATCCTAGGATAAATGCCATCAGGCCCAGGGGACTTATCTATTTTCACCTTTTCCAGGATTTCCAACACCTCTTCTCTACATACCTCAAAGCCTTCCATTCTACTTATTTATGACTCAGTATTCACATCGACGACAATGCCCTGTTCCTGAGTAAATACTGAAGAAAAATATTCATTCAGTGTCTCCCCAATCTCTTCCGCCTCCACACGCAACTTCCCACTACTATCCTTGACTGGACCTATTCCTACCCTAGTCATTCTTTTATTCCTATCTGGTACAGTACAGTATACAGTACACCAGATATGGTCTCAGCAATGCCTTTATAACTGAAACATAACCTCCCTGCTCTTGCATTCAATTCCCCTCACAGTAAAACACTCATTCTTTGAGCTTTCTTGGTTACTTGCTGTATCTGCATATGGACCTTTTGTTATTTGTGCTCTTGGAGACCCAGATTGCTGAATCGCACAGCTCTGAAATCTCTCACCAGTTAGATATGATGCTTTATTCTTTCTGCCAAAATGGACAATTTCACACTTTCCAACATGTTATTCCATTTGTCAGATCTTTACCCACTCACTGAACCAATTTATATTCTTCTGTCGGCTCCTTATGTCCTCTCCAAAAGTCAATTTCTGACCTATCTTTGTGGCATCAGTAATAGTAGCTCCCATACTTTCAATCTCTTCATCCAAATCATTTTATAAATTGAGGGCCAGCCCTGATACCTGTGGCACACTTTGGTGCCATCCTGCCAGCCTGAAAAAGATCCATTTATTCAGACTTTCTGCTGCCTGTTAGCCAGCCAATATGTTATCAATAATCCTTGATGTGCCACCTTATCAATGCCTTTTGGAAATCTAAATACAATGCACCTACTGGACCTCCTTTATCTACAACACAAGTTACTTCTTCAAAACTCTTCAATGACTTTAGTTTTGTATGAAAACAAAGATATTTGGGACGTGTCTCCTGGCTTGCTGTAATCATGTGAATTCCACCATGAGGCACTGACTCAGAGTGAAAACTAAAACTGAAATTGCTGGAGAAACTCAGCAGGTATGGCAGCATCTGTGAGAAGAAAGCAGAGTTAACATTTTGAGTCCAGTGATTCTTCATCAGAATTGACTAGGAGCTGCTTTCTTGCAATTAGTTTCCATAAAATCACGGTACAGACCAGGCTGCTGGCTTAAGAGTGGAAAACTGGTATGAACTTTCAGCACTCTCAACTCCATAGAGAAACCTTGAGCCAAAGCTGCCTGTCTCACTGGAGGGAGCTTACACACTGAACAGTGCATTGAATATTACTGTATAGACAGGCAGGAGGATGGGAGAACACAGCAAGCCTGGCAGCCTCAGGAGGTGGAGAAGTCGATGTTTCGGGTATAACACTTCTTCAGGATTGGGGGTGGGTGTGGGGGTGAGCTGCAGACAAATGGGGTGGCGGGGGCAGGGTAGTGAAGTGTGGATAGGTGAAGACAGGTAGAGGGTACGACCTGGTTGGTCAGTGGGAGGAATGGATCCAATAGGTGGTTGGGAGGAGTGGAAGAGATGAGGAGGGGTTGGGAAGGGAGTTGGGGGATGGGAAGGGAGGTTATTTGAAATTGGAGAACTCAATGTTGAATCTGGATTGCAAAATTACATTGAAAAGACAAGCCTGTGATAGTTCTTTCCTTGAAGAGTTTTACTCAGGTCAGTTGCATTTTAATCTTCCTGGAATATTGAAGGTCATGACAAGCTGCCATTGTTTGAAAGGTCAGAGCTGGCTTTGCTGAAGCTCTTGACCTCAATCGGAAATGTGGACCTGAGGAATGTCCTTGCACTCATTCTGTGCTGTTCAATTCTAACGACTGGATTTTTATTTTTGTGCTTGAGTGGAAAGGTCCAAGACAATCATTCTCAGACTCTTAGAGTTGCTATTTTTTGACATTGCTTCATCTGTCAGTCAGTCTCGGGACACATTCCAGTGGTATATCTCGAGGTGTCTCTACAATACAAGCACTTCATCAGCCAGGATTGTTTTATTCTGAGCTCTCCCACTGTTTGACAGTTGCAGCTGTTTATCTATCTATATCTCATTATTATTAGGCTGACTGGCAGCTAGAATCTAGCAAGGTTGGAAATGACTTTGGTGCTATTTAGGGTTAGTTACAAGATCTGGTCTGCTGCATGAGTTCAGTTCACAGGATTCTTTTACCATGTATTCATGAACAAACAGCACTCTCCTCTTTCCATTCTGCTGTGAAATGCAGGTGAAAGGCCAAAGTTTATTGTGTGAGATAAGGGGCTGTAATATAATGGCAATAAGGCAACAACTTTACATGCACGGTTCTCTGAAAGTGGAGTCCCAGGTATACAGGGCAATGAACAAGGCTTTTGGCACACTGGCCTTCATCAGTCAGGGCATTGAGTATAGAAGTTAGGAAGTTATGTTGCAGTTATACAAGAGGTGTACAAGATAATGAGAGACATAGATAGAGTTGATACCAGAAACTTTTTCCCAGGGCAGAAATAGTTAATACGAGGGGTCATAGTTTTAAGCTGTTTGGTGGAAAGTATAGAGGGGATGTCAGAAGCAGGTTCTTTACGCAGAGAGTTGTGAGAGCATGAAATGCGTTGCCAGCAGCAGTTGTGGAAGTGAGGTCATTGGGGATATTTAAGAGACTGCTGGACATGCATATGGTCACAGAAATTTGAGAGTTCGTACATTAGGTTTACCTTATATGAGGATCAATGGTCGGTACAACATCGTGGGCTGAAGGGCCTGTTCTGTGCTGTACTGTTCTATGTTCTATGTCTATGTTCTTATACAGGATGTTGGTGAGGCTGCACTTGGAGTATTGTGTTCAGTTTTGGTCACCTTATTATAGGAAGGATGTTATTAAACTGGAAAGAGTACAGAAGAAATTTACAGGATGTTGCTAAGACTCAAGGGTCTGAGTTATCGGGAGAGGTTGGACAAGCATAGGAAACTGAAAGGGGAACCTTATAGAGGTGTATAAGATCACGAGAGGCATGGAGAGGGTGAATGCAGTCAGTCTTTTTCCCAGGGTTGGGGAATCAAGGACTAGAGGGCATCAGTTTAAGTTTAAAGGGGAAAGAATAAAAGGGAACCTGAGGGGCAACCTTTTTACACAGAAGTGGTATGCATATGGAATGAGCTGCTAGCGGAAGTGGTTGAGGTGGGTACATTAACAACATTTAAAAGGCATTTGGACAAATACATGGATAGGAAAGGATTAGAAGGATATGGACCAAGTGCAAGGAATTGGGGTTAGCGTGGATGGACATTTTGATTGGCATGGACCAGTTTGGGCCAAAGGGCCTGTCTCTGTGCTGGAGGACTCTATGACTCTATAACCTCTTGTGTTCCCCAAATCTCCTTATTTTAAAAGTTTGACTCTCATTATTTCAAAATATTTTGTATCAAAATCAGATGAATCTTTTGCCTTTTGAGGTCATTATTTAAATCTGAGCTTCAGATACACTTGGACAATTATTTCTTTCTCTTTGAGGCTAAGTCTTCAACTTTAGAAGAATTTCTCTGAGTAGCAAATTAGGATTTGAAAAGCATGGGAGGCGCAGCTTGAAGACACAGTGTTTTAAGGTGCTGCAGTAAACATGTGGAGGGATATCTGATGACATTTGTACCAGCATCAATGGGAAAAGAGAGAAAATTGAAAAGGGAAAGCTTAAAAATAAATGTAAAGAAAACTGTCATGGTCTTTAGTTTCACAAGAAACATTCTAGGGTTCATTCGCTCTAAACTGACATTAACATGAAATAGAGCTAACGAGGGTAATTAATAAGAGGAGTAAGTCTCAAAGTGCAGTTAAGAGCACACAGCTTATTCACTCAGTCACTGGAACTCTCCTTTAAAACATCAGAACATCCCATTAGGAGCAGGAGTAGGCCAATCAGCTTCTTGTGCCTGCTCCACCATTCAATAAGATTGTGGTTGATCTGACAGTGGTGGGGGCATGGAAAGCGCTGCCTGTGGGAGTGGCAGAGTCAGAATCGTTGGTGACCTTTAAGCGGCAATTGGATAGGTACATGGATAGGTGCTTAAGCTAGGACAAATGTTCAGCACATCATGGGCCGAAGGGCCTGTTCTGTGCTGTATTGTTCTATGAATCCTCTGCTATCAATATCCTGAACCATAAGTCCTTATTTTATATAATAATCTTTGATGTTGCACATTGTCAAACCCAAGTACATCACATCTACTGGTCTCCCTCGAATTATATTACTTGCCACTTCCTCAAAACAACTCTAATAAATTAGTCAAACATAATCTCCTTTTCTTAAAACTATACTGACTCTGCATGATTTCAGGGAGATTTGCTAAGTGCCCTGCTATCATCTCCTTAACAATATATTCCAGCATTTTCCCAATGACAGATGTTAGGTTAACCAAGCTTTCTGTCTCCCTCCTTTCATGAATACAAAATTGTATTTGTTATTTTGTTAATCTGCTGGAACCTTTCCAGAATCTAGGGAATTTTGAAAAACTAAAACCAACACCTCCACGATATACCAGCCACTTCTTTAAAAACCCTGTTGTGATGTCCATCAAGGCCTGGGGAATTATCTGATTTTAATTGTGGCAGCATTTCCCCAGTTTTTGGAATTAAGTTCTTTGCTCTTTCTCATTTAATGTATAAGTAATTCTGGACGGTTAATAAAGACAGACACAAAATATCTGTTCAATTCATCCACCATTTATTTATTTTCCATCTTCACTTCCCAGACTCACACTCCAGAGAACCAACATTCAGTTTAGTTACTCTTTTCCTTTTTAAATACTTGTGGAAACTCCTCGAAAAGATGTTTTAATATTTCATGCTAGCATTTTCTCATTTTCCAATTTCTCTCTCTTCTTCTTTAGTCATTCTTTAGTCATATTTTGTCTGATCTTCTAACCTGACGCTCATTATATTTTTCTTTTCAATCTTGTACTGTCATTAATTTCCAAAATTAGCAGTAGCTAGTGCATCCTTCCCTTAATATAACTTCTCTGAATATTCTGAAACATCTCTTATATGTCTGCCACTGCATCTTTATTAATGTATCCATTAACTTAATTTCCCAGTTCACTTTTCCCCACTGTCTTCATATTTTGTAATTGCCTTTATTTAAGTTTAAAACACTAATCTTAGAGCCATTCTCCTCCCTGTCATGCTGAATGTGAAACTAAGTTTCTTGCTAGGAGGTTATTTTAATTCATCCTATCTCATTACACATTGGGAGAGACATTGGCATAGTAGTAATATCACAAGGCTAAAAATCCAGAGGGTGAGACTAACGATCTGGTGATAAAGGTTCAAATCCCACCACAACACCTGGTGGAATTTAATTTAAATTCAATTAACAGCTCTGGAACTGAAAGATAGACTCAGTGATGGTTATTATGGACCTATCATCAATTATTGTAAAATAAACCACCTGTTTCATTCATGTCCTTTAGGGAAGGAAATGTGCCATCCTTAACTGGTCTGGACTACATGTGATTCCAGACCCAGTACAAAGTGGTTGACTCTCAACTGCTCTCCAAAATGGTTGTGCAAGCCATTCTGTTCAGGGGCAATTTAGGATGGACATCAATTGCTCACCTTGTAGGTAACACTCACAGCTCTTAGAAGAATAAATATAAAAGATATCCAAAATAGCCTCCTGTCTGGTTGGTTCTAGAACATTCTGCTGAAAACACACAATAAAATCATCTTCAAGGCCATCCTGGTACATCCAAACTCTATGGAGATTAAAATCACCCAGGATCTACTATACCTTTCTCACATCATCCTATTCCTTCTTCCTCCAACATCATCTGACAGTTATTGGGAGGAGACTTAGAACCTAATCCCATAAAGTTACAAATCACATAACACCAGGTTATAGTCCAACAGGTTTATTTGGAAGCACTAGGTTTCACCACCTGATGAAGGAGCAGCACTCCAAATGCTAATGCTTCCAAATTTTGGTTCCCATCCCCCTGTTGGATTAGTTTAAACCCACCCCAATAGCCTTAGCAAATTTCATTATGATCAATATCCTGTTCCTGCTTTATTCCCATAACTCTTGATTCCATATCTTTAATAGCTTTTTCCATCTCTTTCTTGAAAGTATCCAGAGGCTTGGCCTCCACTGCCTTCTGGGGCAGAGCATTCCATACACCCACCACTCTCTGGGTGAAGAAGTTTCTCCTCAAACCAAAAGAAAAAATGCTGGAAAATCTCAGCAGGTCTGGCAGCATCTGTAAGGAGAGAAAAGAGCTGATGTTTCGAGTCTAACTGACCCTTTGTCAAAAGTTTCTCCTCAACTCTGTTCTAAATGGCCTCCCCCTTATTTTTAAACTGTGCCCTCTGGTTCTGGACTCACCCATCAGTGGAAACATGTTTCCTGCCTCCAGAGTGTCCAATTCTTTAATAATCTTATATGTCTCACTCAGATTCCCTCTCATCCTACTAAACTCAAGTGTATACAAGCCCAGTCACTCCAATTTTTCAACATATGATAGTCCTGCCATTCTGGGAATTGACCTCGTGAACCTACGCTGCACTCCCTCAATAGTCAGAATGTCCTTCCTTAAATTTAGAGACCAAAACTGTACGCAGTACTCCAGGTGTGACCTCACCAGGACCATGTGCAGCTGCAACACAACCTCCTTGCTTTTAAACTCAATCCCTTTTGCAATGAAGGACAAAATTCCATTTGCTTTCTTAATTACTTGTACCTGAAAACCAACCTGTAGACACAAAACATTCCCTGAAATAATTGAGATCCAAGGGTCTGGTGAGAGTGTGGAACTGAAAGAAATTAGAATTTGTAAAAAAGTACGTTTTGGAGAAATTAATGGGACTGAAGGTTAACAAATCCCTGAGATCCAATGACCTCCCCCTTAGAATGTTAACAGGGTGACTGTAGCGACAGGTGCACTGGAGATTAGATATCTTTAAAATTTCTAATAACACTGTAACACATCCTGCAGATTAGAAAGTTGAAAATGTAAGCTCACTGTTTGAGAGAAGGAGAGAGAAATTGGGAAATGTTGGTCTGTTAGACTGACCTCAGTGGTTCCAGCTTATAATTCCCTAATCCAGCAGGTCTTCAGCAACCAGAGAATGTCAGTAACTGGGGGTCACAATTTCACCATTGTCAGCAAGAAAGCTTGGAGTGGGATGAGGAGCAACGTCTTTACTTAGAGAGGTTTTAGGATTTGGAAAGCACTGCCCGGGAGAGGGGTGGAGGTGGATTCAATCGGAGGTTTCAGAAGAGAGCTGGATATATATTTAAAAGTGATGAAGTTAGAGGGCTATAAGCATAGGACTGGAGAATGGGATTATATTCAGCATGGGCTAGTTGGACGGAACAGGCAGAAGTGGGTACTGCAGATGCTGGAGATTAGAATCAAGATTGGAGTGGTGCTGGAAAAGCACAGCAGGTCAGGCAGCATCCGAGGAGCAGGAAAATCAACGTTTTGGGCAAAAGCCCTCCCTGATGAAGGATGCCGCCTGACCTGCTGTGCTTTTCCAGCACCACTCTAATGTTTGGACTGAACAGTCTGTTTCCGAGCTGTATGACTCTATAACTCTATGACTAGCTGGGTAGCTCTTATAGGAGCCAGTACAGATACAATGAATCAAATACACTCCTTCTCTGAAGTTTTAAGATTCTGTGAATTGCCTGGACCAAGAAAAGCCATATATTTCACTCAAAATAATCATAAATCAAATGCAGGCCATTCACTTTAGTACATCGGTCAGTGACTGATGTGCATTCAATGTACAAACACTTTATTAAATACAATTGAGTAAAGATCACACCTTGATGTTGATCAATCACATGCTAAAGAGATGAATGATTTCCCAATTCAGCACCAAAAACAGGGTTTCAGGAATCTGACTCTGTTTCAGAAACATGAATAAAGGTCAGCAGAGCAATTACTTGGAAAACTGTGAGTATTGCAGGTAGTGAACCAGAGAGCGCTGGATTAGGGAGGTATGACCCATAGGGAAAACATTAGAATCTATTCTAAAGGATGTGATCACTGAATATTTATAAAAGACTTGTCTGACAGAATAGATTCAACATGGATTTATGAAGTGAAGCACATTTGACAAACTTGAGAGAGTGTTTTGAGGACATTATTAGCCAAGTCAATAAGGAATCCAGTAGATGTGGTATATTTAGATTGTCAGCAGGCTTTTGTTAACTTTCCACACAGGAAGTTAGCAAAGAAAATTAAACTATATGGGATTGGTGTCATATGGGACGGACATATGGTTACCAGGCAAAAACCAGAGAGTAGGAATAAATGGGTCATTCTTATGTTGGCAGCCTGTGACTAGAGGGGTACTGTAAGGATCAAGAGTATAGAAAAGGTTGAGAGTAGGGAGGTCCAAAATCAAGTTTTCTTGGATGCAAGGTGGCACCGGCAAGCAAGAAGTTGGTTTGAAGTGTGTCTACTTCAATGCCAGGAGCATCTGAAATAAGATGGGTGAACATGCAGCATGGGTTGGTACCTGGGACTTCGATGTTGTGGCCATTTCGGAGACATGGATAGAGCAGGGACAGGAATGGTTGTTGCAGGTTCCAGGATTTAGATGTTTCAGTAAGAACAGAGAAGATGGTAAAAGAGGGGGAGGTGTGGCATTGTTGGTCAAGGACAGTATTACTGTTGCAGAAAGGATGCTTGGGGACTCGTCAACTGAGGTAGTATGGGCTGAGGTTAGAAACAGGAAAGGAGAGGTCACCCTGTTGGGAGTTTTCTATAGGCCTCCAAATAGTTC
>NC_057729.1:60971050-60979674 GCF_004010195.1 Chiloscyllium plagiosum | reverse complement strand
AATGCCTTAGTAAAGTCCATGTATATGACATCAACAGCCCTTCCTTCATCTAACAACTTGGTCACTTCCTCGAAGAACTCTATTAAGTTGGTAAGACACAATCTCCCCTGCACAAAACCATGTTGCCCATCACCGATAAGCTCATTCCTTTCCAAATATAAATAGATCCTATCCCTCAGTACACTCTCCAGCATCTTCCCCACCACCGACGTCAGGCTCACTGGTCTGTAGTTACCCGTAATATCCCCACTACCCTTCTTGTACAGGGGGACAAAATAAGCTACCCTCCAGTCATCCGGCACCTCACCTGTATTTAAGAATGCCACAAAGATATCTGTCAGGGCCCCAGCTATTTCCTCTCTCGCCTCCCTCAGCAACCAGGGATAGATCCCATCCAGTCCTCCGGATTTGTCCACCTTAATAACCTCTAGCCTACCCAACACATCTTCCCTACTTATGCCAACGTGATCCAGACTAATCAAACTTCTATCTCTAATCTCAAGATTCATCATGTTCCTCTCCTCAGTGAACACTGATGCAAAGTAATCATTCAGAATCTCACCCATTCTCTCAGGTTTGACACACAGCCTTACTTTGTTATCCTTTAGTGGACCAATCCTTTCTCTAGTTACCCACTTGTTTCTTACATAAGAATAAATTGCTTTGGGATTTTCCTTAATTCTGCTTGCTAAAGCTATTTCATGACCCCTTTTAGCCCGCTTGATTCCTCATTTAAGACTTGTCCCACTCTTCTGATATTCCTCCAGGGTCTGTTCTGTTCTTAGCTGCCTAGACCTTATGTATGCTTCCCTTTTTCTCTTGGCAAGTTGTACAATTTCTCCTGTCATCCACGGTTCACGAATGTTGCCCTTCCTAGCCTTTGCCTTCAACGGGACATGCCTATCCTGCACTGCCGTTAACCTATCTTTGAAAGCATCCCACATCTCAAATGTGGACTTCCCTTCAAATAGCTGTGTCCAATCCACATTTCCCAGCTTCTGCCTAATTTTGATATAATTGGCCTTGGCCCAGTTTAGCACTCTTCCCTTAGGAGCACTCGCTTCTTTATCTACCAGTATTATAAAACTTACAGACTTGTGGTCACTGTTCCCAAAGAATTCCCCCACTGCAAATTCTACCACTTGTACCAGGTCCAATATGGCCCTTTCACTTGTCGGACTATTGACATACTGCTCTAGAAAACTCTCCTGGACACTTCTTACAAATTCCATCCCATCCAGACCTCTGACGCTAAGTGTATCCCAGTCAATGTTGGGAAAATTAAAATCTCCCATCACCGCTACCCTATTGCCTCTACATCTTTCCATAATCTGTTTACCTATTTGTTCTTCTATCTCACGTTCACTGTTAGGAGGCCTGTAATACAGCCCCAACAATGTAACTGCATCCTTCTTATTTCTCAGCTCATTTCTCAGCTCCACCCATAATGCCTCACTACCCATGACCTCCATAGTGTCCTCCTTTAGCACAGTCGTGATATCGTCCCTGACCAGCAATGCAACTCCACCCCCTCTTTTACTTCCCTCCCTGTCCTGTCTGAAACATCTATATCCTGGAACGTTCAGTTGCCAATCATCATGCGCTTCCTTCAACCAAGTCTCTGTGATGGCAATAACGTCATACTCCCAGGCACCAATCCAAGCCCTAAGTCCATCTGCCTTACACACTATACTCCTTGCATTAATGTAGATGCATTTCAGGCCATCAGTTCTTTTGCGCTCACCTGCTCTCTGCCTACTCTTCCCTTTATTAATGCTATCTTCATAATTCTTACAGTCTCCAGTCTCCACCTCGCTGTCTATTTGTTTTCTCTTCTGATTCCCAGTCCCCTGCCACATTAGTTTAAAACCTCCCCAACAGCGGTAGCGAAAACTCCCCCAAGGACATTGGTTCCGGTCTGGTTCAGATGTAGACTGTCCATTTTGTAATAGTCACACCTTCCCCAGAACCGGTCCCAATGGCCAACAAATCTGAACCCCTCCCTCCTATACCATCTCTCAAGCCACGTGTTCATCCTGCCTATTTTTTCATTTCTACGCTGGCTAGCACGTGGCATTGATAGTAAACCCGAGATCACTACCTTTGAGGTCCTCTCCTTTAACCTCTCTCCTAGCTCCCTGAATTCTTCTTTCAGGACCTCATCTCACTTTCTACTTATATCGTTGGTGCCTATATGCACCAAGACAACTGGCTGCTCACCCTCCCCTTTTAGAATGCTCTGCAGCCGATCGGTGACATCTCTGACCCGAGCACCTGGGAGGCAACATACCATCTGGGAGTCCCGTTTTCAGCCACAGAACCGCCCATCTACTCCACTCACAATAGAATCCCCTATGACTATAGCCCTACGAGTCCTTTTCCCACCCTTCTGAACAGCAGTGCCCGCCATGGTGCCATGATCCTGGCAACTGCTGCCCTCCTCTGGTGAGCCATCTCCCCCAACAGTATCCAAAACGGTGTCCCTGTTTTGGAGGGAGATGACCACAGGGGATATCTACACTGCCTTCCTACTCTTTTTCTGCCTTTTAGTCACCCATTCACTGTCTCCCTCAGCAATCCTAACCTGCGGTGTGACCAGTTCACTAAACGTGCTATCCATGACCTCCTCAGCATCGCGGATGCTCCACAGTGAGTCCATCCGCAGCTTCAGAGCCGTCATGTGGTCAAACAAGAGCTGCAGCTGGACACACTTCTTGCAAGTGTAAGAGTCAGGAACGTCAGCCACGTTCCTAAGCTCCCACATCAAGCAAGAGGCACATGCCTCAGGTCTGAGGTCCCCTGCCATTGTAAGCTTAGCTTTATATGAACTAACTGAAACCAAACAATGCACTTAAATAAATGAAAAAGAAAGGTAAGAAATAAAACCTTACCTTACAGGGTCTTTTTCTTCTGGTTAGATGAAGGGCGCGGGAGAGAGATATTACATGTGTAGTATCTCGGGTTTAGCCACTGCCCAAATATAAATTAAGCCTTTACCTTCCCGGCAGCTTCACTCCTCCTTCTCTCCTCACCGCTCTGGCAAAATGGAGGCCCGACCCCCAAGGTAATTCCCTTTGTATGCGGGAAAAGTCACCCTTCCTGGCAGCCCTCGCTTCACTCCTCCTTCTCTCCTCACTGCTCTGGCAAAATGGAGATTTGATTCCATTTGAAAATGGAGGTTGATTCCAGAGTTGAGAGGGTTGGCTTATGAGGAGAGACCGAGTAGACTGGGATTATATTCATTGGAATTCAGAAGAATGAGGGGGGATCTTTTGACACATATAAAATTATAAAGGGAATAGATAGGATAGAAGTACAGAGGATGTTTCAACTGGCAGGTGAAACTAAGTTAAGAAGGCATAGCCTCAAAATTAGGAGGAGCAGATTTAGGACTGAATTGAGAAGGAAAATCTGAACCAGACTGGAACTAATGTCCTTGGGGGATTTTTTGCTACTGCTGTTGGGGAGGTTTTAAACTAATGTGGCAGGGGGCTGGGAACCAGAGGAGAAGACAAGTAGAGAGCGAGGTGGAAACTGGAGACTGTAAGAATCATAAGGTTAGCATTAATAAGGGGAAGAGTAGGGAGAGAGCAGATGAATGCAAAAGGACTGGTGGCCTGAAGAACATATACTTTAATGCAAGGAGTATAGTGGGTAAGGCAGATGAACTTAGGGCTTGGATTGGTGCCTGGGAGTATGACAGTATTGTGATCACAGAGACTTGATTGATGAAAGGGCAACTAAATGTTCCAGGATATAGACTCTTCAGACAGGACAGGGAGGGAAGTAAAAGAGGGGGAGGAGTTGCATTGCTGGTGAGGGATGATAACATGGCTATAATAAAGGAGGACACTATGGAAGACTTGAGCTGTGAGGCATTATGCGTGGAGCTGAAAAATAAGAAGGGTGCAGTTACATTGTTGGGGCTGTATTACAAGCCTCCCAAAAGTGAGCAAATGGGTAAACAGATTATGGAAAGATGTAGAGGCAGCAGGGTAGTAGTAATGGGAGATTTTAATTTTCCCAACATTGACTGGGATACACTTAGCGTCAGAGGTCTGGATGGGGTAGAATTTGTAAGCGTCCAGGAGAGTTTTCTAGAGCAGTATGTCAATAGTCTGACGAGGGAAGGGAACCTGGTATTGGGGAATGAGCCAGGCCAGGTGGTAGACGTTGTGGTGGGGGAGTTCTTTGGGAACAGTGACCAGTGGGTGGCACGGTGGCTCAGTAGTTAGCACTGCTTTTCACAGCGCCAGGGACCCGGGTTCAATTCCCACCTTGGGTAAGTGTGTGGAGTTTGCATATTCTCCCTGTGTCTGCGTGGGTTTCCTCCAGGTGATCTGGTTTCCTCCCACAGTCCAAAGATGTGCAGGTTAGGTGAATTGGCCATGCTAAATTGCCCATAGTGTTAGGTACATTAGTCAGGTGTGAATGGGTCTGGGTGGGTTGCTCTTCGGAGGGTCAGTGTGGACTTGTTGGGCCGAAGAGCCTGTTTCCAAACTGTAGCAAATCTTTAAAAAAAATCTAAAATTCTGTAAGTTTTAGAATACACTCAGACAAAGATGAGAGTGGTCCTAAGGGAAGAGTACTAAATCAGGCCAAGGCCAATTATATCCAAATTAGGCAGGAACTGGGAAATGTGGTTTGTACACAGCTATTTGAAGGGAAGTCCACATTTGAGATGTGAGAGGCTTTCAAAGATAGGTTAAAGATA
The DNA here is from genome assembly GCF_004010195.1 of Chiloscyllium plagiosum. Lineage (NCBI taxonomy): Eukaryota > Metazoa > Chordata > Chondrichthyes > Orectolobiformes > Hemiscylliidae > Chiloscyllium > Chiloscyllium plagiosum. Next base: position 60,974,960 of record NC_057729.1, on the reverse strand, counting down.
GTGCAGGATTGGCATGTCCTGTTGAAAGCAAATGATAGGAATGGCACAATTCATGAACTGTGGATGACAGGAGAAATCGTATGACCAGCCAAGAGGAAAAGGGAAGCGTACATAAGATCTACGCAGCTAAGTACAGAATGGGCCCTGGAGGAATATTGGAAGAGTAGGACAAGTCTTAAACAAGGAATCAAGCGGGCAAAAAGGGGTCAAGAAATAGCTTTAGCGAGCAGAATTAAGGAGAAACCCAAAGCATTTTATTCTTCTATAAGAAGCAAGCAGGTAACTAGAGAAAGGATTGGTCCACTAAAGGATAACAAAGTAAGGCTGTGTGTCAAACCTGAGAGAATGGGTGAGATTCTGAATGATTACTTTGCATCAGTGTTCACTGAGGAGAGTAACATGATGAATCTTGAGATTAGAGATAGAAGTTTAATTAGTCTGGATCATGTTGACATAAGTACGGAAGATGTGTTGGGTAGGCTAGAGGTTATTAAGGTGGACAAATCCCCAGGACCGGAAGAGATCTATCCCAGATTGCTGAGGGAGGCGAGAGAAGAAATAGCTGGGGCCCTGACAGATATCTTTGTGACATCCTTAAATGCAGGTGAGGTGCCGGATGACTGGAGGGTAGCTTATGTTGTCCCTCTGTACAAGGAGGGTAATAGGGATATTCCGCCTAACTATATACCAGTGAGCCTGACATCAGTGGTGGGAAAGTTGCTGGAGAAGGTATTGAGGGATAGGATCTATTTATATTTAGACAAGAATGGGAGTATTAGTGATAGGCAACATGGTTTTTTGTGGGGGAGATCATGCCTTACCAACTTAATAGAGTTCTTCGAGGAAGTGACCAAGTTATTAGATGAAGGAAGGGCTGTTAATGTCATATACATGGACTTTAATAAGGTGTTTGATAAGGTTCCCCATTGTAGACTAATAGAGAAAGTGAATTCACATGGTGTGCAGGGTGTTCTGGCTAGGTGGATAAAGAACAGGAGACAGAGAGTAGTAGTTGAAGGGAGTTTCTCGCATTAGAGAAAGGTGACCAGTGGTGTTCCACAGGGGTCAGTGTTGGGGCCAATGTTGTTTGTAATATATATAAATGATCTGGAAGAGGGCACTGTTGGTACGATCAGAAAGTTTGCAGATGACATGAAGATTGGTGGAGTAGCAGAAAGCATAAGGGACTGTCAGAGAATACAGGAGGACATAGATAGACTGGAGAGTTGGGCGGAGAACTGGCAGATGGAGATGCAGAAAGTAGCTGCACAGGTGGATAGAGTGGTAAAGAAGGCATATAGCATGTTTGCCTTCATCAGACGGGTTATTGAGTATAAGAGCTGACAGGTCATGTTAAAATTGTACAAAACATTGGTTCAGCCGCATTTAGAATACTGTGTTCAGTTCTGGTCGCCACATTACCAAAAGGATTTGGACACTTTGGAGAGGGTTCAGAGAAGGTTTACGAGGATGTTGCCTGGTATGGAAGATGCTAGCTATGAAGAGAGGTTGAGTAGGTTAGGTTTGTTTTCATTAGAATAAAGGAGATTGAGGGGGGACCTGATTGAGGTTTTCAAAATCATGAAGGGTATAGACAGGGTGGATAGAGACAAGCTTTTTCCCAGGGTGAAGGATTCAATAACAAGAGGTCATGGTTTCAAGGTGAGAGGTGGAAAGTTTAAGGGGGATACACGCGGCAAGTACTTCACACAGAGGGTGGTGGGTGTCTGGAACATGTTGCCAGCCAAGGTAGTAGAGGTAGGCACAGTAGATTCATTTAAGATGCATCTGGACAGATGCGTGAATAGGTGGGAGTAGAGGGATACAGATGCTTAGGAATTGGGTGACAGGTTTAGACAGTACATTTGGATCGGCTCAGGGTTGGAGGGCCGAAGGGCCTGTTCCTGGGCTGTAAATGTTCTTTTTTCTTTGTTCTAATTTCTTCACCCAAAGGGTTGTGAATCTGTGGATTTCCCTGCCCAATGAAGTAGTTGAGGTTTCCTCATTGAATGTTTTTATAGTTAGATCGGTCATTTTTTTGAAAGGAATTAAGGGTTATGGTGAGAGGGCGGGTAAGTGAGGTTACGGAAAGATCTGCCATTATCTTATTGAATGGCAGAGTGGGCTCAAAGGGACAGATGGCCGACTCCTGCTCCTAGTTCTTATGTTATGTCTTTGTCTATGAAGACAAACACACAGTACTCATTGTGCATCTCAATGACCAAGAAATCCAGAACCAGGAGTCACAGTTTCGAGATACAGGGTAAATCACTTCAGATTGAGGTCAGAAATATCTTCACCTTGAGGGTGGGGAGCCTGTGGAATTCTCTGTCATAGAAAGCAGTTGAGGTCAAAACATTGAATGTTTTCTAGGAGTTAGATATAGTTCTTAAGGTTAAAGGGATCAAAGAGTAGCAGGAAAAAGTAAGAACGGGAATTGAGTTGGATGAGTAATCATAATCATATTGATTGGCAAAGCAGATTTGAAGGGCCAAATGGCCTACTCCTGCTCTTTTGTTTTTATTTGTTTCTCTGCTTTTTTTCTTATATACATTCTCCTTTCTCTGCCTCTAAGAGACCAAAATTTTCTTTTGCTAATCATTAATTTTTCACATAGCTATAGAAGTTCATACAATCCATTTTTTATGCTGCTTTTTACATTGACTTTTTTTTTCTCTGTTGCTTTATCAACATCTCAGTTCTCCTTTGCTAAATTCCAACGGTCTCTCAATCCTCAAGCTTACAATGTTTTTTAACATTTTTGTAAAACACTTTCTTTGTGATATTATCTTTAATTTCCATTGTTAGCTGTGGCACTCTTACTTTTTCTGTTGGGTATTATAGCTTTAAATGAAAGTTGAAACGGAATCATTAATTCTTTATATACCAGCGATTGTCAATCTACTGTTAACATTTTTAATGTATTTTTCCAATTCACTGCAGCCAGCTTCCTCCTCATCTCCATAACATCCCTTATTGAGATTTCAGATCAAACTACATCATTTTCAAACTTAATAGAAAATTCTATTGTAATTTGGTATCTATTCCCTGAAGATTCTTTAACAAGATAATCTTTCATAAGGTTGTAAATTAGCCATTCTTCCTTGCATAACATAGATAATAGACAATAGGTGCAGGAGTAGGCCATTCTGCCCTGTGAGCCTGCACCACCATTCAATATGATCATGGCTGATCATCCTTAATCAGTATCCTGTTCCTGCCTTATCTCCATAACCCTTGATTCCACAATCCTTGAGAGCTCTAGCCAACTCTTTCTTAAATGAATCCAGAGACTGGGCCTCCACTGCCCTCTGGGGCAGAGCATTCCACACAGCCACCACTCTCTGGGTGAAGAGGTTTCTCCTCATCTCTGTCCTAAATGGTCTACCCCATATTTTTAAGCTGTGTCCTCTGGTTCGGCACTCACCCATCAGCGGAAACATGTTTCCTGCCTCCAGAGTGTCCAATCTTTTAATAATCTTATATGTCTCAATCAGATCCCCTCTCAGTCTTCTAAACTCAAGGGTATACAAGCAATGTCGCTCCAGTTTTTCAGCAAAAAGTAGTCCCGCCATTCCAGGAATTGCCCTCGTGAACTTATGCTGCACTCCCTCAATAGCCAGAATGTCTCTCCTCAAATTTGGAGACCAGAACTGCACACAATACTCCAGGTGTGGTCTCACCAGGGCCCTGTACAGCTGCAGAAGAACCTCTTTGCTTCTATACTCAATCCCTCTTGTTATGAAGGCCAGCATGCTATTAGCCTTCTTCACTACCTGCTGTACCTGCATGCTTACCTTCATTGACTGGTGTACAAGAACACCCAGATCTCTTTGTACTGCCCCTTTACCTAAATTGATTCCATTTAGGTAGTAATCTGCCTTCATGTTCTTGCCACCAAAGTGGATAA